>NC_088925.1:35637500-35752500 GCF_038396675.1 Hydra vulgaris | reverse complement strand
ATGTGCATATAGCACAAAAAAAATTTTAAGTTAAAGACTTACATGCATACAGTTTAGTTTTGTTTTATATTTTAGTCTATTCTACATTTTATCCTACATTTTTTTATTCATTATACAGTTTTTTGCATACCATATTAGTATAGTAAAAATTTTTATTCATATGTTCATCATATGTTCAAAACATTAAACATGGAAGGACTTCCTTTGTTAATTTTTTTAAATTTTTACTCTTTTTTCAGAATGACTTCATATTCTTATTGTAATGTTTGTCGCATTAACCATACACTTGGGAAAAAACACAATTTTACAAAGAAACATAAACTAGCACTGAAGATATTGATAGAAAAGTTTGGTAAAAAAATTTCTGAATGCTATATATATTTTCAAAACCCAGTCATTTTTGAAGCGAAAAGTGAAGATGAAAGTTCAATGACAGTGTGGTGTCATTTTTGTAAAACAAACTGCATCAAACATGTTACAGATAAATTTAAAACAATTTTGTATGGTGGCATTTTTGAGCACCTATCATCTGAGAAACATTGGAAATCCACAGACGAATTTTGGATTACTAATAGTGTTGATCAAAAGGAAAAATCAACTTTCCTTATATCAATGGCAGACATGCTGTTATACAAAAAAAAACTTGTTCCATTAGTTGAGCAATTTGAAATAAAAGAAATAGCACGCACACTGGATATTGCAAATTCTATAAAAGTTAAAGAAAAAAATAATTTAGCCATTTGTAGTAGTTTCAAAATATCATCTGATAA
Source organism: Hydra vulgaris (assembly GCF_038396675.1). NCBI lineage: Eukaryota > Metazoa > Cnidaria > Hydrozoa > Anthoathecata > Hydridae > Hydra > Hydra vulgaris. The sequence continues at coordinate 35,751,730 of NC_088925.1, read as the reverse complement.
TGTTGTTTATAAAACTGAAAAAAACAAGTTTGGCATCCTTCAAAATCCTCTTGGCATACATCAAGGAGTAAGAGTATGGAGAGGTGGAATTGTTAAGTATAAAATGAATTCAGATCAAATTATTCAAACAAAATATACACAAAAAAATCAAGTTGAAATAAAATTCAATACTGTTGCAAAAAATGTTCATACAGGAGCAGTACCACCTTGGTTGTGTAATGATGAATGTGATCAAAGCAGTCAAATGGGTCCTTCAACTAAAGAATTTGAAGACTATATAATAAAAACAAAAAAAAGGAAGTTAAATCCAAATAGAGTTGGAGCAAAATTTGACCACAAAACTGATGAAATTCAAAAAGATTGGCTTCCATCATTTGGTCGTGTTTGGACTAGTGGTCCACGTTGGAAATCTCGAAATGAATTCAAAGATAAGGATGAATGATATACAGAAAGGTAAATAATTACATAGTATTTTGTTATTTCAACTAGTTTTAAAAGAAATTTATTAGCGTATAATGGATAAAAACTTAAAATCTCAAAATGAATTTGAAGATTTGGATGAATAAAATAAATTTTTATGTTAAATTTTATAGTTTCAAAAATTATTAGTTTCAAAAATTTAGGTTTGTAGAATAAAAGAATTTAGGGGTGTAGATTAAAAAATAAAATATAGATATTTTGGTATTTTGTATAGTAAATTCCAGGTAAGGAGGCCAGTGATGGATCCAAAAATTTTTAGTGGTGGTTGGGGGGTTATGTTGAAATATTTTTGTATTTTGTATCACATTTGCGTCTCCTAAAAAAAAAAGGTCCTCTTTTTCTAAGATTTTTATGGATTTCAGATTCTAGTGGGGGGGAGGGATGCATCCCACATACCCCTCCCCCCTATCGGTCACTGAGAGGCATCCATAAAGTACATACCCAATAAAACCCTTGATTAAAAACCCCCTATACTCTTGTACGCAAGTGTATGCATTTAACAACCCCCTCCCCTCCTCTCTCTCTGCATACGTATGCAATATTTATCAACCCCTCTTTATCATTAATCAATCCCCTCCCCAATGCATAAATTTTTCAAGACATTAAAAAAAAATTTTTCTTCTGTTAATATGACATATCTATGTTACATAACATAATAATATCAATTTTTTAAACTTGTGAAATTCTATGGATTTAAAAAAAAAAATCAAGTTTTAGGAGAGATCAAGAACAAAAGATAATTCAAACAACTTTTGTACTCACTGTCTTTAACCCCTCAAACCTGCTTACGTACTTTATGGAAAACAGGATGCATAAATACAAATTAATAGATAATTATTAGTAAAAAAATATAGAAATAAAAAATATACAGTAAAAATAAATATTACTACTTCAGCCCTCAAAATTAGGGTCACTATTTGACAATGCTGACCTAACTGTCAACCTGACAGTATCTGAGGTCAGCAATGAATTTGCGGACCTTAGAATTTTAAAACTTAATTTTATTTGCTATTTCAAATAAATTAAAACGAAAAAAATTTAAATTCTAAATAAAATAATTAAAATAAATGTGGCAAATTGAACGATTTATTTAAATTTTAAATAAAATAAAAACGAAAAAAATAACGTTTTAAAGAGTGTCCATAAATTATGGTAATGCAAACTTTCACAATAAACAAAACAAAAGAGATCAAAAGTTTCCCTTGCAGAGTCTTAATTTAAATAAAAAATTAAAATAGGCCATTAAGTTTAATAAAAATCATTGCGTAACATTGCTTATTATCTCCTACTTCTGTTTTTAAAATAAATTTATGGACAATAGTTTTATTCAATTTCTAAATAAAATTAATTTAAAAAAATTGCAAAGTGAACCTTCTATTATAATTCAATTAAACAATTAAAAACGAAAAAAATTTTATTTCAAATATGAATAAAATTTAGTGTTGTTATCAACTTTGACTAAATCGAGTAGTCGAAATTAGTCGACTAAAAAAAAACAAATAGTCAATTTAATCAACTATAGACTTCCTAGTCTTTAGTTGTCAATAAGTCTAAAAGTCAATTTAGTCGAGCGAAAATCTTAAAATCCTTTTATCTTTTCATTTGATTTAACTTTCCAATCTTTTATTTTTGTTTGTTCATTTAAAAACAAAAGCATGTAATATTCGGTATTCGGCATGTTTTGCCGAATACCGAATATTCGGCTAGAAGCTCGGCTGAAGCACCAAATATTTGGTAATATTTTCTTATTTTGAGGGTTCCGACTTGGTTTATTGAAGTGTATATCGTGGGTATACTGGCAAAAGACATTAAGTCAAAAATTGGCAGTTTTGACTTAATGATGTAGTATTATAAAGTTTACAACACTCTACAAACTGGCAAAATACAAATCGAATGAAACATCTTTAAAGATGTTTAAGTTTATTTTTATAACCAGAGAAAGAATAATTCCAATTACAAATGATGTTAGGTTTTACATGAAACCATTTGTTTAAATTGGACAACTAACCCTTACAAGTGAAATAAAAACCCTTACCAGCAAATGCAAAACATTATCCTAACAGAACTTGCTAAATTTTTATTATTTTCCTATGGCAGTGTACATAGTGAATGGCTATTTTAGTAAGTATGACATTGCTAATTATAACTATTACTTATTTTTTGTTTACTCTTATAAAGTTTTATCTAATTCATAGCATAATTATCATTATTTAGTCTCTTTCCGGTGCTCTGTAATAAGACTGTAAGGGCTTCTGGGAGCACCTTAATAACTACATAAAAAAAATGAAAACATTTATGCCAAATTAAACAATCAGTTATGTATTTCATTAATTTTTGTTTCTCTTGTTCATTCAATGCTTTTGATTTTCATTAATACTTTAATACAGCCCCGCTTCAAGCTGGCTCAGGCCCTGGGGCAAAATTAAGTTGTGAAGCTCCAAAATCAAAATTTTTTCTATACAATCAGATTGTAAGTACGATTGTAAAGCCTTTGATATATAGCAAGTATTTAAAGCAGTCCCTAATTATTGGGATCGGGAATAAAATGTCCAGTTGTCGGAATGGCTGTTCTCTCATATTGTTTTGCTCCATTAACATTTAAATGATATGATGTTAAAAAACAGAAAGCAAAAACAAATTACTCTATTACTTTTATGACAATTTATTTCAAATTTATTTTAATTTAAAAACAAACGCTAACTCGGTGTAGTTAAGGCGGTTTATAAGTTATTCAAATTCTTTTATTTGGAATTAGCATGATTTTGTCAGCATATTTTGTCCAAACAAGAACTTTAGATTGAGTCAAGTTTTTATAATGTTTAAAAAAACTTTTTTATTACCTTTAATTGTGAATCTAAAGAACACCATTTTTTAGATCAATTCCGCTCAACAGCGCTAACTTAATTTTAGTTAAAAATAATTAAAAAAGTGCCTTAACCTACTATAGATCCTTGCACTAATCTATTCTAATACATATTAATTTAATGTAGTTGTCAAAACACAACATTACTATCAATTTTTACAAAAAACATTAGAATTCCTACCTAGAAAGCGCTAATAATTAAGAAAAATTGCCAATAAATGATCAGAACAGATCATATTATTAAACTATGATGTTCATTTTACCTAAAAAGCGTATTTAAAATCTTATTCAAATTTGAACAAACAATCCTGATTTTAAGATTTTTTTTTAAAAAAAAGAATCTTTGGTCTGGGTTTTTTTGCTACAAACATTTTTTTATTTTATTTTACAGCAAAATTTATCATTTTAATTTTTTTCGCCTTTTCATGATTCACAGACCTGATCATTCAACAGAAATATGTTGCAGCCAGCAAAATATTATACAGACGCTATAATTATTAAAAATCACCTTAACTGCACTAAGAAGTTCGCCGACATTTGCATAAAAATATGAAAAGCGAACAAAAGCTTAGCTGATAGTTTTTAGAAACCAACTTTTATTTAAGTTGTAAGCAAAACAAATAATTTAAAAACGAAAAAATGTTTTATTATTTCTAAATAAAATAAAGTCCGCTAAACTTTTGTTCATTTTTGATATTTTTAAGCAAAGTCGGCGAACTCAGCGTTTTTCTATCAATTATATGCTAATCATTTGCACATTTGCCAAATTGTCAAACTCTGTTCAAAAGTTTTGTGCCGACTTAAAACGGTTTTAGGTTGGCAATTTTTTGCCGACCTCGTTTATCCTGTTTCCAAGGGTTGTACAACTTAATATTTAGCATACACAAGAAAGGGTAAAATGCTAATTAAATTAACTTTTTAACTTTATAATTAAGACTAAATACTTTTCTTTAAAAAATTTAAATTTCTTTTTAAAAATGAAATAAAAACTTATTTTAACCTGTTTTAATATTAGTGAAAGATCTTATAATAAAGTCTTTAAAAATTTTGTAATGTGTTGTGAAGTTTTTGCAATAAATTATAAAATTTAGTTTGTTAAAAACTTTATTACTCGATACATCTGAATCTAATTAGTAATTAAAAACTATCACTCACTAAAAAAATAAAAAATAAAAGTTATTTATAAAAAAAAAGTTGCCCAAATATCAACAAAATTAAACTGAATAAAATTTAACTTGAGATTTCTGTAAATTATATAAGAGTTGATATATAATGTGATAAATAAGTTATAACTTATAATTTTATATCATCTACATACATTAGGGTGTCCCAAAAAACAACATTTTTGAAAAATATATGCAGAGACCCCCTTAATGTGTTCTATCTAATACAAAAACACTAGATTTAAAATTTTTTTGAATAAAAAATATTTTAAGGGGTCCCTCAAGACCCTCGAATATTTAATGGTCCCTAATATTTTCAAAAAAAAATTTTCAAAAATATGTCAACCTGGTACTCAAATGAAGCGAAATTATATAAAAGTTTCAAAAATAATATAGATTTCAAATATAGAATTGTTATTTTTGGTTTTATTACATGAAAAATTAAGTTTTTTAACAAAAAACAAAAAAATGCATTTTTTATGTATTTTTATGACAATTTTGATAAATAAGTTAAAATTTTTCCAAATTAAATATTATGGCTGCAAGAGCAGGTCCAACTATGTTTACAATACATTTTTGCACCTTGTCCAAAAGAGAAAGGGGATCATTAGAAGATCCGCCCCAGATATGGCAACAGTATTCCATACAAGGCCAAATTTGAGATTTATAGAGATAGAGAATAGAATCCGAAGAAAAAAAGTGTTGAGCTTGATAAAGAAATGGAACCTTAGTAGATGCTAATTTTGCAACAGATTTGATATATGGTTTCCAAGAAAGATCGGATGTAAGAGTTAATCATAAAAGATGAAGAGTGGATGACTCATCGAGTACATTACCGTTTATAAATATAGGAAGATCTAAATTATTGCAATTTGGATTGAAAATTGCTGAAGGCAATGCTCATAAAAAGCTTTTTATTTTTTATATCTTTTTATTTGTTACATAATTCTTTCGTCAAAAAATGTTTGAATTAGTATCACACTCATGAAACTACTTCAACGAAGTAGATTTTTATACTTCCAAACTTCTTGTATATTGTCAGATCACGATTTTATTTTTAACTATTTATGTTATAAAAAAATAATATCAAACAAAAACGCAACTTCTTATTGATTTAGTATTGAAGTATAATTTAGTGACTTAGTTTTGCTTCGTTGTTTTAATATATGTATTTTAAAATGTTACGCTGTAAACTTAATTAACGGTTAATGGTGTTTATATTTCTTGATATTTATTAGTCAAATTAATTATTTAATTTTTTTCTAAAATTTCTTTTTTAAATTACATTTTTTTTATCTTAAAAAAATAACACAAGAATAATTTGAAATAATAATAAATAAGAATAATAACTTTCCATTTAATAAATGTTGATGTCGTTACTTTGTTTCCTTTTCGAATGTCCTTGATTGCGAACATTCTAAACAACGGAATCGTTTCAAATTTGAGTTAAAATAAATAAAAGTTAATAAAAAACCTATACTATGAACAAAAACTAATTTTAAAAATTACTCTATTATTATTATTATTATTTATTTTTATTATAAACGATGTGTGGAATATTACAAACAATAAATCAAATAAATCATATTTGATATTTTCACAAGATTAAAAATACTCTGCAGTTTCAATTTTCTTATAATGGTTTTCTAATTTTCTATTCTTATTTTATTTGCGCATTTTTGAATTCACATTGCGTTTCCACGTGAGCATTCCATTATTGAAATTAGTGACTATTAACGACTTCAAACTGCTCATTCATTACGTTAGTGCAAAAGAGAACGACGTAGTGCTTTTTATATTTTATATTAGTGCTTTGATAATAGAATATCTTTAATAAAAGATCTTTTTTAAATATTTTATGAAAATAAAAAAATTATCCCGAACTATTGGACGAGCGTTATTTTATACGCTCGTTATAAGCTGAACGAGCGTTGTTTATCGCGCGTAGAACGTTTGAAAATACTGTTTACGGGCGCGTTTCACGAGCGGAGCACGATCGCGCTCGCTTCATCACAAGCCCTGGAGCCCCATGCTGTAGCAGAAGTGAGATCCTTTTCAAGCTCAAATGCACCCTCCAAGCAATCAGAGAGTGTTGGCTTCTTATCACAACCAGAATAAATGGTAGTATCATCAGCAAACAATGGCACCTTAGATGTTTATCAATGTTTGTTCTATGTCGATAATATAACGTTTAAAAGCAGTTTACTTTTAACGTTGAAAAAGCGTAAATATATATATAGTATATATATATATATATATATATATATATATATATATATATATATATATATATATATATATATATATACATATATATATATATATATATATATATATATATATATATATATATATATATATATATATATATATATATATATATATATATATATATAAAGTTATTATCTTATATAACTTATATAATATTATTATATTGTTTAAGATTGTTTTGAGAAATAAATAATTAAAAAAATATAATTTTTTTGAAATACTGAATTTAGATTGCATTGGTAATTTTTGTTATAGTTATTATTGTTTAAATGATTTTTAATTGTGGTTTGAAATTAAATTTAATTACAATACGTACTGTAAAATACGCTAATGATGCAATTTAACTTTTAACGGTATAAATGTGAAAGGTATTACGCTTTTCTGTTACACTTGTAAAACTTGTAAAAGGCAGATTAATAAAACATTAAAATTGTGAATGCACCAAACAAATAATTAATTTTTGATTGAAAAACAAATCTAATTTGCAGGGGTATATTTTATGTAGGTTTTTTTATCAAATAATTTAATTTTATCACATTTTTTACTCATAAAATAAAGTGCTTAAGACTAAATAAAGTGTTGGAGATAATCCATGTGACTCTTGATGTGTGTATGCATGGCATGTATTACATGTTAGACAGAGGTTTGGATTCATTTTCTTTAGACATAGAGAGCAATTCCACGACCGTCTCACAAAAAATGAAAAAATTAAACGATACCCATATACATAATACTATATATCAGTAGAAAGCTCTACTTTTCTTCTTTCAGAAAATATATAGTTTGTTATAGTATGCCGCTATCATAAAAAATTATATGGGCTGAAACAGAAGGTAAAAGTTGGCGTTTTTGCGATAGTTTAAATCGTTTTTATTCACCGAAGTTCAATCGAACCTATAGAAAATTCAAAAACTGTCTTGCTCATTGCAATCAGGTTTTTAGCTGCACTAATCATTGCTAATTATGATAAAAACATACTTATTGCCAGACGAATTTAGAAAACCATTTATTTTAATCAAATGTTATTACCACTATTGTCACGCTGTGACAATTAGGGTACCAATAATTTTTTTTCTAAGACAACCAATAAAATTTAGGATTTCAAAATTCCAGCGCAACGAGAACTCTATCTAATACATCTAAATAAATCCTAACATGTTTAAAAAAATAATTAGCTCAAGTTATTTTTAGAATCTTTTTATGTCACGCTGTGACGTCACGGTGTGACAATTTTTTAACAAAATTTAAAACAATATTCAAAACTGCTTAACTGAAACCACAATATAGTTCTTATCAACTTTGATGGGGCAGATTATTGTGCGGTTAACTTTCTTTGCGTTTACTACAAAAACTACGAAATATAGGTATTTTTTGGATAGGCAACATGTGCTCAGTTATCCTTGAGGCTCTGTTTTGGGATACATAGAGCCTCTCTGTAAAGGATAGTTGCAACTCCATTGAGCCTTGGATGTAATACGCCTATCTCCATAACTTTTGTGTTGCTTTTTTTTAATCTTTCAAGGGTTTAATATGTCTCTTACTCATGCTGAACGTCAAAGGAAATATCGTGAAAGGCTGTTAGAAAAATTTGGCGAAAAAGTATTTAAAAAAAAGATTCAAAAAAGAGAAAAGAAAGACAACTTGCTAATTTTGAGGCTCAACGAGAAAAAGAAAGGCATTGAAAGAGAAAGAGCAGACAAAAAATAGCAGAATTAAAATCTGTAGCTGTTACATCACCCTCTTACAAATCTGCAAGCACTCTTGGAAAGCTGTTAAGAGAGCCGAATCAGCACTACCAAAATCACCCAGAAAGATGGCAAAAGTTGTACAAAAATTTTTAACAAAAATGAATGAAACCCCTGGTACAGAAAAAATACTTAGTGAAAATGCATTAGATGCTTTAACTGTCAAATCGGTTCTTGATTTTTACCAGCGTGATGATATATCCCGTCAAGCACCCGGTAAAAGAGACACCATTGTGGTGAGATTAAAGAACAAGAAAAAACTGCAAAAACATCATTTGTATGTGAATGTTATTGAAGCTTATGCTGTTTTTAAAGGTGATTATCCTGAAGAATCAGTTGGAAAATCAAAGTTTGCTAGTTTACGCCCACCAAATGTGCTTTTGTCTAGTTTAATTCTTATCCTTGAAGCCCTGCACAAGTTTGATTCAAATTTTCTATTGTATTCACATGAATTTCCTCTTAGCATTGTATATGATAGGGAAAAAGACATTTGTTATAATAATATGTGTACTACATGCAAAGATGCTGCAAAGTTTCATAATCTATATGTTTTGAATGAAATTGACAAGAATAAATGCATTACATGGTACCAATGGGAAAAAGTTGCAGATGGTAATGGAAAAGAATATATTAAAAAGATTTAAAAAAAGTGAAGAGTTGATGATCTTTACAGCACCTTTTCAAAATCTGTACCTTCATTTCTTTGGCATTATTTTATTAAACAGAAACAATCAAAGACATTGTGATCATAAGATCCAACCTCAAAGTAAACCAGACACAGCCGTCCTTCAAGTGAATTTTGCTGAAAATTTTTCAACTTTGTGGCAAGATGAAGTGCAGTCAACACATTGGTACAAGAGGCAAGTTACTGTGTTTACTGCTGTATTTTAGTACCAAAATTCATTCTCATCATCTGTCATAGCTTCAGATGATTTAAGCCATTCAAAAAAATTTATTCTTGTATTTGTTCATAATTTATTACCTAACCATATTGAATCAAGTGTTAAAATACTACAGATTTAGACAGACAAGCCAAGTAATCAATTTAAATATCATTTTATTGCATCAGAAATACCCTGGTTGGAAGAGCAGCATGATAACAAAATAATTCTGGAACTTTTTTGCTGCTTCACATGGGAAAGGATTGGTACATGCTATTGGTGGGACCGTTAAAAGAATAGCAACGCAAAAAATAATCCAGAGAAAACATATAATAACTGATGCCATAACTTTTCATGAAGCGGTTAAAAATGAGACTAATTTCAATGTCTATTTTGTTTCTATGGAAGATATTATAAATACAATTTAAAAATTTAAAATTGATGAGTTATTTACATAAGCACCAACAAAACCAGGAATATTTGCAGCAAACCTAATTAACAACAATAATGGGAAAATACAAAAGCCATCCTATTCAAGTGCCAGGTATTTAGTAAAACAACTTATGTCTGCAGATAAAATCACTAAAAAACTTTAAAACGTTGTTTATATGACAGCAATATAATATGGACGCGATTAGACACTGATATAGTATGGGCGTGTTCTGAAGATTACTATGTAAGAACTATTTTTATGAAGATGTAATTATATATTTGTCTAATACCTCTCTACTAAGTTTTAAATTTATTAAAAACAGCTCTTTTACCTGGTTTATAACTACCCAAATGTGTCTGGTCACGCTGTGACGTTTACCACTAATTAATTAAAGGTGCACCTGTTTAAAATTTAATTTAAAAAATATAATTTAGCTATAAAACTTGTAAGAGTAATGTCAAAACTTTTTGTTTAATGCCAAGTTAAAAATTCAGTTCATCTATATTAGCTGAACCACGGTGTTGATCTAAAAACTAAAAAACAATGAGAAAATATTGGTCACGCTTCTTATATCTATTTTAATATTAAAATATTAAAGGCTTAAGACAAAAAAAATGACGAGTGTCACGCTGTGACGGTCGTGGAATTGCTCTCTCTCTCTCTCTCTCTCTCTCTCTCTCTCTCTCTCTCTCTCTCTCTCTCTCTCTCTCTCTCTCTCTCTCTCTCTCTCTATATATATATATATATATATATATATATATATATATATATATATATATATATATATATATATATATATATATATATATATATATATTTAAAAAAAAACCATGAAAGACAAGTAATATTTTTAACAACAGAGCATATTTATTTTTTCTTTGAGAAATGAAAGAATCTTGACTTAATAGAACTTTTGTTATTTATGTTGTTAAAAGTATATATGCTATTGTTGCGTTTATTTATTTGTTATTCATGGTTTGTCGAACTTTAAAGGCAGCAACTTCATCTCTTCTAATGTTTCATTTTTAATCTGTTGTTCATTGTTGAAATATATTTTGGTAACAATTGTGTTTACCAAATTTCTTCCCCTTTCCTCATGTTTTATACACATAAAATCGCTATCATTTGCTTGATACGTTTCAAGTGCCAACAAGTGTCCAAAATTATAAACACATTAGGCGTAATTACCTTTGAATTAGAAATAGTTAACCAAATATTATTAAGCTTTAAAAATCCAGCAGCTGCAGTTTCCTTTGGAAAATAGCTGATGATTGCAGCAGAGGTGGTTTCATCAAAAATATTTAAAGCTAAAGGAGCACTTTGTTGTTTCCAGGATGTAAAGTTTGGGCCGATAATTTAAAAGCTTTTTTTAATTTAGCAGGTAACAATTCATCTATCTCATAAACATTATGCAATAACCTCCAAGAAATTTCACCAGCTTCAACTTGTATAATATCATCAAACTCGATGAAATCAAAAGGTGGAAATACAAACCATTTTGAATTTAATAAATTATTTCTAATATTATTTAGTAAATGAACGCTGTCATGTAAAGTGTAAACTCGATGTCTAATAAAAGTAAAAAATATGTCATTATCTTGTTCACCAAATTTTAAACGTAGAATCTTGAATGCTGAAACATTTGCTGCGTGATTGTTATTATAGTTTGTACATTAAAAGATGCTTTATATAAAGTTTCTAATGTTTCTTCTATATGTGAACTAATCAAAGAAACCAGAAATTTGAAACTCTGGACAGACCATAATAACAAAGGGAATTGATTCTTTTAAGCTAACCAGCATAAACACAACTATATCAGAATAGAAGTTACCATCATCTTCAGCACCAATCAAACTTTCTTCCTAATATTGAACACCCTTTTGCAAATACATCATCATTTAAAACAACACAGTCAGCATTAACACTAACATTTTCCAAAAGTAATAGTTATCCTGATATTGGATCACCTTTTTAAATTGATTTTAAATAAGACAAAGTACTCTTCTAATAGCAAAGTATATGCCTGTTTTAATGTATATCTGCGCATCAAAGAAAATCTAATTACTTCATTTGTGTAGATTGGACAACCTTGTGGTTTATAAAGAGATGATTTATATAACTCTGATAATATACTTTTTGATACTTTCTCTGCAACTTCATGCATAAGAAACAAAATTACCTTGCATACTGGCACTGGTCAATTTACAAACGCTCCCTTTTAACAAAACTATTTAGGTAATGGAACTAGCACACCTTTATTATACAGCTTTACATGTCTTCATCAATCCTAATACTCTCGATGTTAGGAGTAATATCACCTTCATCAAAAAAAATTCTAAGATATAACACACAATATCAATTCTTTTAAATGAAAATCCTTTTGGACAAAAATTTTCATTTAGGTCTATTATGTCTTCAATTGTATCATGTTTTCTGAAATCATCTGTTTCATCTAACAAAGGGCGGTTATATATACAAACTTCAGGGGGCTTATGTTAAGCTGAGCTTGATTGAATTTGAGATGGCTTTGATAAGATGTTTTGTTTAGTAATAATTGTTGGTATAGGATTTTCAGAATAGTTCAATGTTATACGTTTACCTCTTTTTAAGTATTTATCTTCAAAATGATCGATACATATCTCTGAGTTTTCTGTGAGGCTCTAATCAACCCAGTTGACAAACTTAATCCAATAATTTCCAAGTTCTAAATGATCAGGAAAACTAAAGACAGTTTTGTATGGCACGTGGTTGCTGTTACTAAAACATTCTTTAATCTTTCGCTTATAATTACTCCTACAACCAACAAAACAACACTTTTTCGGCATTGCAAAAAAAACTTATATTTACAAAAAAATAAAAATTAAACCATCTGAATATTATTAAATTGGTTTATTTGTAAACTTCAAACCCATATTTTTTCGGCCCACTAATTTTTTGCCTTCAAAACAACAAATCCGGCTATGTTATATAGTAGTTCTTGGTATATATTAACATATACACACACACATATATATACTTACATATATGTGTGTGTGTGTGTATGTAGTATATATGTATATACTATACACACACACACATATATATAGTATAAATAGTATATATATGTATATAGTATATGTATGTTAGGGTGTCCCAAAAAACAACATTTTTGAAAAATATATGCAGAGACCCCCTTAATGTGTTCTATCTAATACAAAAACACTAGATTAAAAATTTTTTTGAATAAAAAATATTTTAAGGGGTCCCTCAACACCCTCAAATATTTAATTGGTCCCTAATATTTTCAAAAAATAAGTTTTTTAAAAGTATGTCAACCTGGTACTCAAATGAAGCAAAATTATATAAAAATTTCAAAAATAATATTTAATTTGGAAAAATTTTAACTTATTTATTAAAATTGTCATAAAAATACATAAAAAATGCATTTTTTTGTTTTTTGTTAAAAAACGTAAATTTTCATGTAATAAAACTAAAAATAACAATTCTATATTTGAAATCTATATTATTTTTGAAATTTTTATATAATTTCGCTTCATTTGAGTACCAGGTTGACATATTTTTGAAAATTTTTTTTTGAAAATATTAGGGACCATTAAATATTCGAGGGTCTTGAGGGACCCCTTAAAATATTTTTTATTCAAAAAAGTTTTAAATCTAGTGTTTTTGTATTAGATAGAACACATTAAGGGGGTCTCTGCATATATTTTTCAAAAATGTTGTTTTTTGCGACACCCTAATATATATATATATATATATATATATATATATATATATATATATATATATATATATATATATATATATATATATATATATATATATATATATATATATATATATATATATATATGTATATATATATATATATATATATATATATATATAGTAATAGTAATAATAGTAATAGTATATGAGTTGCAAATAGGATACAGATCCTATTAAAGTCATATAATGACTATAGGCAACTATCAATTGAACTGTCAAGCATTTGTTTAAATGCTTGACAGTTCAATTGATAGTTGCCTATAGTCGAGGAACAGTTAACTGTTGCATCATTGAGTGCATTCCAATGCTTAGCAACACGATTACTAAAAAAATGATATCGTGGATCGCAATTTCTGTTAAATTCGCGTACAAACTGTTCTCGTTGACCACATCGAGCTGGACGTATAATTGGTTCATTGTGCCAATTAATGATGGTAAGACCTTTTTCAATTTTAAACTTTTGAATCAAGTCACCTCTTATTCTACGATCCTCCAGTTTTTGAATTTGAAATAAGATACATCTATCTGTGTAACAAAGATGTTTGCATATAGTTGGGACTTTTGTGGATCGTCTTTGAATTTTCTCAATAATCTTTATATCTTTCATTAAATAAGGTGACCAAGCACTGATTGCATATTCCAGGTTAGGTCTGACATATTTTTTGTATAACTTAGTCCATAACATTAAATCCCTTGATATAAATGTTTTTTTTAACATATTAAGCATTCTGTTAGCTTTATTACTAGCATGAATAACTTGATTAAAATATTTAGCATTACTTGAAACAAATATACCAAGATCTTTTTCTACATCTGATTTTTCTAAATCGTAATTTAAATAGTTGGTTGTATCTTGAAGTGAATAGTTTGAGCGTGGGTTGTTACTTCCCATATGCATAACTTTACATTTTTCTAGGTTCAGCTTCATCAACCAAACTTTTGTCCATTCAGTGATTTTATTTAAATCAGTTTGAATGTCAGTGGTATCATTAAGAATATTTTTTACTCGTAGCTCATTCATTAGTTTCGAATCATCTGCATATAGTTTACTGACACATTTTAAATTGTCTGGCAAGTCATTGATGTAAATTATAAAAAGTATTGGGCCTAAAACTGAGCCTTGTGGGACACCGCTAGTAACGTGAGCCCAATCAGATACGTGTTCTCCAAGTACTACTCTCTGTTTTCTATCAGTGAGAAAGTCTTCAATCCAATCAAGAAGGTCTCCAACTATTCCATAAGCTTTAAGCTTGATGATTAATAATTTGTGAGAGATTGTGTCAAAAGCTTTTGAAAAGTCCAGATATACCACATCTACTGCATTTTTGTTAGCTAAGCATTTTGTAATATAATCATTGGATTCTAATAAGTTTGTAACACATGCTTTATTCTTTACAAAACCATGTTGAGATTGAGATATTAAATTTAGATGATTTACAATGTCATTGGTTACTAAGCTTTCCATTAATTTACATGGAATAGATGTAAGAGAAACTGGTCTATAATTACTTGGTTCATTGGTATCACCTTTTTTAAATAGTGGAGTAACATTTGCATTGCGCCATGCATGAGGAATCGATCTTTCTGATAGTGATTTGTTGTATATAATTGTTAGAGGTAAAGATAGTACATTAGCACATTGTTTTAATATCATTGGGTGGACATTGTCCGGTCCGGTTGTTTTATTTGGATTTAAATTTTTTAATTTATTTTTGATCTCATCTATTGAAAAATGAAGGCTTGATAAACGCTCAGTTGTACGATTTGAAAGTAGTGGAGAATCTTTGTTAACTGAATTATTGTTGAAGACTGATTTGAATTGATCATTTAATGTGTCAGCAATGAATCTACCATCGGTCCCAGTAACTCCATAATTATTTTGAATTGATTTGATGCTTTGTTTGATTTTGCGTGAACTGTTAACATAACTAAACAAACGTTTGGGATTTTTTGTATCAAAAGCTAAACTATGTTCAAATTTTTTAATAGTTAATCTTTTTTGTACTTGTAAAGAAGATTTTAGTTTTTTGTATTGTTCGACAAGCTCAGGTATTTTCCACTTTGAAGATTGATTTTTACGCCATAATCTATTTTTTTTATTTATGAGGATTAAAAGTGTACGATTGAGCCAAAGAGGTTTGTTTTTATTTTTACATATCACTTTTGGTACAAACATATTTGTTATGTAGTTATAATGATTCAAAAATAAGTTGTAACTGTCATTTATATTTAAGTTGCTTAACTCTTTTAACCAGTCTATATTTTGAAAACATTTAATGATAGAATTGAAATCACTTTTATGGTAATTGTACTTGAATGTTAAATAACTAGTTTTATCTTTATTACTTGATAAATCATAATTAAATTTTAGTACCAAATGGCCTTGACTAGCTAATCCAAGTGATGGTAAATTTTCTATGTGTTTGATTCGGTCTGATGATTCAGTTATGACCAGGTCCAATATATTTTTTGGCATTTTATTTTTTTGGATGAATGTTGGAAATGTTACATTTTGAATGATGTTTATATTGTTAATAAGATCTACAACTCTAGCACCAATGCTGTTTTTATTACCATTAACTTGGACAGAACCATCTTCATACCATTTGATGTATGGAAAATTGAAATCACCACATATGAGTATACCGGTATATATTTTTCTGTTTAACTCTATTTTTGCTGTTTGTATACTTTGAATTATTTCATCGTCAGCTTGGTTTGACCTTTCAATGTTAGTGTTATTTGATTTTTCGTCATTATAAATAATTTTTGATTTTAACGGTGGACGATAAATACAGCCAAGCTTAATAGTTTCGTTTCCATACTTGATAAGGCACCAAATTTGTTCAGATTTCGTAACATTAATTGAAGAGTTTTTTATTTCAAATGATGATACATTGTCATGAACATATATTGCTACACCACCGCCATTATTTGTGTTTGAAATATTGTCGTTTCTGTTAAATTTGTGTAAATAATAATTTTCAATATTCACTAAAGAATCTTCTTTGAACCAAGTTTCAGTGATAAATATGAGGTTTGTACGTTGAGGCTAATAATGATAATTCAACTACTTTATCTGAATTTAATGAGGTAGCATTTGTATAAAGGCATTTTAATTGGTTATTATTTTCATCGTTTAATGTTTTTTGATTTGCTTGACATATATTGTTTTTATTACTTTTTGAAAATGTATATTTGTTAGTGTATTTTTTATGTTTTTTTGAGCATAGTATTAATCTGCTACTACTCTTATTGGGATGGGTGGTAATCAATTCGTCTAAGTTCTCCATTTCTGATTCCGAAGTAGAACTTTTTTCCATTTCTCTCACCGAAGCGAAGCCTCCCTTCAGAACCATTTACTACATTAGGAAGTTCTTTATTTTTATTATTTCTTTCTTCTCTTAGTGTACGTTCAAATGCTCGCTCAGTTGGTGTCTTGTCTTTGTTTAAATATACTTTTTTGTACTTTTCGAATCTTTTTAGATTTTTTGCATTTAAAAGAACACATTTTTTAGTTTCTTGATCGCCTAATTTTACTATGATCAACACCTAATATTTCAAAAATTTCTTTAATTTCTTTTTTATCATAATCTTTTCTTTTTTCTAGATCAATTTCATTAGTTTCTTCTAAGCCACTAATAATTATATTTTTTTCAATTTTTGATTTTTCAGTTGTCTCTTTGGCATATATATACATATATATATATATATATATATATATATATATATATATATATATATATATATATATATATATATATATATATATATATATATATATATATATATATATATATATATATATGTATATATATATATATATATGTATGTATGTATATATATATATACTTATATATATACGTACATAGGGTAATTCCGAATACACCGTGGATAATAACAAACACTGTTGTGTAATAACAAATAAAATGCTAAATGTAATAATTAAGTGCAAAAATTATTATTATGCACCAACAACAACAAAAGGAGTAGTTTATTCATAGTAGCTATAACAGGAATATTACTCAAGAAAAAGTTACATGAATTTATTAGAAAAAGTTAGGATCAAATTATCGTGAATATTAGGAATATATATATATATATATATATATATATATATATATATATATATATATATATATATATATATATATATATATATATATATATATATATATATATATATATATATATATATATATATATATATATATATATATCTATATATATATATATATATATATATATATATGTATGTATATATATATATATATATATATATATATATATATATACATACATATATATATATATATATATATATGTATATATACGTCCACCAGAGATCACTGCAGCCCATACCATTATTTGAGCAGGTGAATTATGTTTAGTAGCCATGCGAATATTTAAATTTTCATTTGATCTTCTTATTAGCCAAATATGATTATTTTGTTTGATCACATTTTGCTGAATTGTGAAAAGTTTTTCATAAGAAAACACAATGTCGGCAGTTCTTGAGCTTCGCTGAGCAATTGTTTTAACAATTTTTATTTAGTCATAGCTTTATCTGCATTTTTTTAATGTCACGAGCATTCATATATTTTGCATTTATATATGTTATATATTTATAGCTTTATATATTTTGGCATTTGAAGCTGGAGATTTTCAACATTCACTGAGTGCATTTCACGAGACAATTTTCTTACCTTTCTACTTTGCTTCAGATTTCATTTAATTCGAACTCTCGCTTTTCGAACCATATCAGTTGTAGTAAAAAATATTTTTCGTCCACCTATATAGCGCTTTTATATACTGCCCGTTTCATTATAACGTTTTATGGTTCGATACATAAATGTTTAGTTTACTTTTAAATATCCCATCTGATTCACAATCTCTTTATTAAATTTTCCAGTCAAATAAAGTGCAATGACACTTTCACATTTGAATTCCATTTAAAGTTTCATATCAAACTATTTTTAAAAAATTAAAATTACAATTAAAAAACAACCTTTTTTTTTCTTTTTTTGGAACGATTGTCATTAATCCACTTAAAAATTTTTGAAATTCATTCAGCTAAAATGACAAAAAATTATTTTTTTTAAAGTTGTTTAAGAACAAAATCAAAGAATAACAAAAAAGAAAAGCAAAATAAATTAAGTCTTTTTACAGCTCATGTTACAAAACAATTATATTATTAAATTGCAATTGTATATTTTATTATAATTTTGCTTTTTTTTAGATGTATTATATAATATAAGCTAATACTCACCAACTGAAGCATTTACAGCGCTTAGGTATTAAACATGTAAATAATGTTAATCATAGTTCATGTTAATAAAGTATTTATGTATATATACATACATATATACTTTATTTGAAAAAATTGAAAAAACAAAGCTAGAACAATCTGTTTTTTAAGTATACTTAAAAATAGATTGTTTTTGTTTAGTTTTGTAACTAATAAGTTTTTGTATCTATATCGAGTTGTTTGTAGTTTAGCCTTGTTGAAAGTGAAGATGTTTTTTTTTTAATAAAAACAAACAAAATCATTATTGCAAAGGTGTTAATTTGCTACTAAATTGATGCAATGGCACTTTTTAATACACTGCTTATTCAAATGCTTGACCATACATTTAAACAATAACCTAATCTTTTGACAAAATTGAACGTTATAGATAGAATACCATCCATGCTGCATTGTTGTAAAGATATTTGCAGATCAATCGCTGCATCCTAAGCATACATATAGGGGAAGTTGGAGCACATTGGATGGGATTTCTTTATTTTTTAAATTAAGCAAAAGTTAAAATATGTATTTTATTTTTTCAAGGCGAAAGGATTGAGATATACAGTATCGGACAAAACATGGTGAACAAACTTAAATTTAGAACGAAAGTTGATCAATAACTAAAAAAAACTAGTAAAACAATTAAACATATTATTTTTTAAATAGTTTATTATGTTCTCAACAAAATTTAAAATGTTTGAGTTATACTAAGAATCAAAAAAAAAAATTTATAACACATTTTTCTCAACAAACTACATTTTTCCTTGGACAAAACAAGGTGGACAAATCAAAACGACGCTTTATTTATAAGATTTCATTGTCTTTATTCAATTTACCATATTCTTTTGTTTTCACTTTTATCATAACATTACTCTAAAATAATAAAATAGATTTTGGAACATCTGACCAATTATTTTTTCAATTTAACTAAAAATAGATTTAGCTCGTGATATATGGCGTATATTGCAACTTAAAATGGCTTACGACAAATTAGGAAGTGTTTTACCTGAAAATATTATTAAAGATTTGAAAAGCGGAAAACGTCAAGCTGAAATTTGTAGAAAATATAATATACCTTAATCGACTGTAAACAAAACTGTCAAATCATTTGGATCTTGCTATAAAACAAACCATCGGGGCGGACGAAGCTATAAAACAAACCATTGGGGCGGACCTCTAAGAAAAACATCACAAAGACTAGATCGAATAATTGTTAAAAAGCTTTAAAAAGATCCATTTTTGTCATCCACAAAATTAACCGAAAAACTTGAACTACAAATCTCTAATCGCATTGTGCGACAAAGAGTTAACGAAGCAAAGTTGTTTTCTCGAATGCCTGACAAGAAACCACTAACTTCTTTTAAAAATAGAAAGCTAAGACTTGCGTTTGCCAAAGCACACCAAAATTGGACTGCAGACCAGTGGAAAAACAAACTTTTTAGTGATGAATCAAAATATAACCTTTTTGGAAGCGACGGTCAGAAGCGAGTCAGGAGACCAAAGAACACCAGATTCAATACTAAATATACCAAGAAGAGTGTTAAGCATGGAACGTCTGCTATGGTTTGTGAATGTTTCTCAGCACTAGGAACTAGTTCTATTCACAAAATTAATGGTATTGTGGACCGTTTTGTCTACAAAGATATAATGGAAGATAATGTTTTCACATGCTGAATAGGAGATGCCTCTAAAATGGATTTTTTTTAACATTGTAAAACAATGGTTCAAGGACAAGAATATCACCATAATGAAGTGACCTGCACAAAGCCCAGACTGAATCTCATAAAAAATATCTAGGAAATAATTGGCAAAAAGATTGAGCGTACAAATGTGAAGACCAGTGAGGAATTATTTGAACAAGTCGAGAAGGCCTGGCGAGAGATTGATATGAGAATTGTTGACTCATTAATTGAGTCTATGCCTCAAAGAATGAAAGCAGTAATTAAAAGTCGAGGAGGTCTAACCAAATATTAAGTTAATTTTTTGAAGTTTTTCGAAAAATAATAAGTTAAGTTTTAAAATTATTTGAATTTTCAGTCGATTTTTTGAATGTCCACCTTGTTTTGTCCAAAGAAAAATGTAGTTTGTTAGGGAAAATGTGTTATAAAACTTTTTTAGTGATTTTTAGTGTGATTCAAAAGTTTTTAATTTTGCTAACAACATAATAAACTATATAAAAAATAATATGTTCAATTGTTTTACTAGTTTTTTTTAGTTTATGATCAACTTTTGTTCTAAATTTGAGTTTGTCCACCATGTTTTGTCCGATACTCTATGTCCTTCATGGTAATAAATCACAAAAACACAAATATTTATTATTTAACGGCTCACAGAAAGGTTTAGAGTGAGTTGTGTCACGTTATTCAGTGTGCCCCAGTACTGGGGCATAGTGAATTAATGGACACATCTGTGAATTAATGATAGTGATTAGGAGCATAGCCAAATAACTATGAGGCTAAAAGAGTAAAGACACTATACGCTATAGTTTTGGCATACTTTTATTAGTTAGATTAGTATAAAATCGAAAAAATAGACATTTTGAAAATTGAGAAAAAAAAATTTATTGATAACAAAACTTTTAAAAGTATTAAAAAATTAAAAAATTATTCAAATATTATTATTCAAAACCTAAAACTAATAAATTCATTTTCATGTAGTTTGTTAAAAATACATGAATTTAGTCTTTAAGATCATTAATTGGGCATAGTGAATCAACCTATTCACTATTCACTGTGCCCCTCCATAACAAATCAAGTTTAAGTCTAATTTCTTGTGAAGTGTTGTTAAAAGAAAAGCTAAACCACTAAAAGAAAACATAAATATCAATAATCCGAATGAAAAATTTCAACTTTTAAAATTATTTTAACCATGATCTCCATAACAAACATAAGGAAGGTAAGAAAATTTACTTTAGTTAGCTAAAAACTAAAATTACCTACCAAAAACCGATAATTAAAAATTTTGTGATAAAAACTATAAATTAAGGTTGCTGATATATGAGCACATAAAATGATTACATTGTCAAGATCAACAAAATTCTAATCTTTGAGAAAATGCCTCTTATTCACTATGCTCCTCGATCCACTGTACCCCAACTTCCCCTACATACATACACACATGCATACATTCATACATGCATACATACATACATACATACATACATACATACATACATACATACATACATACATACATACATACATACATAATTACACATATTAAATAAAAGCATTTAATCTATTTAACCTAATATTATTAAGTTATTTATTTATATGGACTAATTTATAATAATTTATAAAATGCAAAATGTTTTTTTTTAGATGTAAATCAACATATACCAATTATTACTAAGAAGATGCGTCCAATAAAAGTTCAAATAATACGACCTACCGAAAAAATGTTAGAAGATTTATCTAATGATGTATGTGGTTACTGGGAAAACTTAGTTAGATAACTCAATCTTCCTAACTCTAAAATTGAGTCAATACATAAATATCATTATAACTATGACAGTTCTGAATAAGCTTTTGCTATGCTATTAAAATGGAAACAATTAAATCCTAATGCCACAACGGAAACTTTGTTTGATGCTTTAAGATCACGTGGAAAAGTCAAAATAGCGTCGGAGCATTTTCTGCAATAAAGTACTTTGTTTAACGTTAAACGTTATTATTTTCACGAAAAATTAACGTTTAACGAGTTTAAGCTGCTACAAAGCAAAACTCGATGACGTGTACGCATGCGTTCGAAAGCGTGTGTATATTTATATAAACATACTCACACACAAATATCTCGTACACCCAGATCAAGGGTGCCACAAGTCAAAAAAGTGTCAAACTGAGAAAATCAGGGTTGAAGTTTCGAGTTTTTAATATTTTTTCCAACTAAGAGTGCCATTTGTATCTGTCATTTTGTAAACATTCATTTTAGACTTATGGTATTTTGTCACCATGTACAACACATGGCATACTATCAAATGACATTCATAACTCAATATCCATAATTTTTTGACTTGTGGCACCCTTGATCTGGGTGTACGATATATAAGTTAAGAAGAAGAATAAAAGGTAACAGTATAAAAAAATTATGTGGTTTAAACATGTATTATAAAATAATTTTGCTCGAATTCAAAGCAGAGGCCTTGTAATTTTTCTAACGGAGAAACCGAAGATACCCAAAGACAAAAAATGTCATTTACTTAAAGTGCTAGGGATGCAAATGGATTACTTTCAGAAATTCGTCATTGCAATATTTTTTAATTTATTAAGACAGTTAAAAACGCTCTAAGTAAATAGTTTGCTTAAAAAATACCTTTTATTTTTTAAACAGAAAATCCATAATGGCGGAAAATGTGTTAATTTGTAACCCTAACAAATGATGTTTTTGAAACATAATATCTTGGTAAAACAAAAGCAAAATTGATAATCCTTTTGCGCGTATCTTATTATATTATACACCGGATGACCCTTAGGATTTACACAAATCATTTTACTCTAAGAGTTATTGAAGTTTTAGTGAAAATACCACTTTTTTCCAACAAATGTTAATACAAATTTGCACATAAACTGAGTGCTTTTAAAGGTATTAAGTGTTTTATGTAAAATCCAAGGGTCATCCTGAGTATTTGATAATATTAAACTCAAATTCAAAATTTCAAGTTGTCATATTCAATCTCAAGTTATCTTATTTTGAGTTATAGCAAGTTTGCAAAATATTAAAAACGGAGAAAAATACAAAAATAAAATGTTTTAAAAATAATTTCCTCAGTAAGAACCAGTTTGATATGAATGTTCTTTTTCACTAATTTTATCAAAAAATCTCTCTTTTCTGGCTTGCAATCTTTTTCTACGCTTCTTCTCTGCATTCGTGAACTTTTTATCCATTCGCTTTACTATAAAATGTTCAACAGTACTGTTACAACTTATCCGCTTATTTATCTGTCTGAATCATGCCTAATTTTTTATATTTAGACTGCTGAAGACGTAGCAAATACACCTTAGCAAATGTTCAGAGGCATAAATTATGATAGAAAAATAAACAATAAACTTCTGTTTATGGTAACTAGGGACTTTGCTATAAACTCTAATGCTACCTAAGAGTGTTTCAAAGAGTAAATATGGGTATAGAAATATTTTTTTATTGTTTCAAGTGTTAGTTGAAATGACATATATACATACATATATATATATATACATACATATATATATATATATATATACATACATATATATATATATATATATATATACATACATATATATACATATATATATATATATATATATATATAGTTTTTGCATGGATAACGTTAGCATTTAGGTAATTTAGAATAACGGTAGTAACCAACGTGCCCGTCAACAGACCTACTCCTAGATAATGTTAAATATTTATCATAATATTTTTATCATAATTTATGTACAGTGCAGAGTCACAAAACGTGAATGCGCCAATCCTCCTTACTTTAACTTTAGACCTAATCCAATTCCACATTGAAAGCAAATTAATTCTAATAGAGTCTAGCAAAACAAAATAATGCATTTGATAATTTGTGTAAACAAAGGGTTAGCAATCTTTTAAGACGAAAGACCCAAAGTTCATAATTTATAAAAATTTTCTAGTTTTTAAAGAACTGCTAACATCTTGTTTTCAATATTATAATAGTATTTGTGCATGAAGCTGGAGAGTCGCATTATAACATTGAAATTTTAGCATCAAATGTTTATACCAGGGTCGGCAACCTGCTTGCGAGCAACAGGTTGCCGATTCTGCTATAAACATTTAAATAACATAATGTAGATTATGTACTTACTTAAATCTTTATTTGTTTTTACATCAGGCCAACAAACACAAACTTTGAAAAAATAATAGTGTTACGAGTAAAAATCTCACCTGGGCTCATTTAGTTCTGTATGTGTCAGGTATTTTTGAAGCACAACACGGTTTAAAAAAAATAGAATATAGAAAATGTCATTAGAATACTAAAGGTTGGGTGAGTATGTAACACAAGACTACAAACGCGGTATAATTTTTTTTTTTTTTTTTTGTTTAGTTAATTTTAGTGGTTATTAATTTAAAATATTTACAGCAATCCGTAATAAATTCATAGACCTTTGAAAAATCATAAATTTTCGCTATGTTTAAATTACCAACACAGATGTGCTGCATCAGGCACCTCTATACTAACAATTTTAAGATACTTGTGCACATCTGCGACACAAGTACCGTACTTTAAAAACATAATAGAATACTGGAAACATATTTGGAGAGAGTTTATTTCCAGTTATCGTTTAAAAATTCTCTTTTAACTAACTTAAATGTTCATCTCGTCGATTTTTGAAAATGTTGACGGAAGTCGCGTCAATTGCTATTTGCGGCAGGGTATTCCACTGCAACACAACAAGAATTTCTCTTTTGGCATGCAATTGAGTACTCTTTGCTGTGCAAGTCTTTGATTATGATCAAGCATAATATACTTTGATGACAAAAGACGATTGAATAATACATGAAAGTTTATTTGATCAAATCCACGCATGAACTTGAATATCAGAATTAAATCACCTCTTATTCTTCTTTCTTCAAGTGTCGTAAGACCTAACATGACTCTTCGCTGCTCGGTGGTGCGATGCTTAATCTAAAGAATGGTTTTTGTAGCACGGTTTTAAACTTTTTCTAGCGCTTCTATGTCTGCCCGTTGGTAAGGTGACTACGCTTGGATAGCATACTCTAGGTGAGGATGAACATACGTGGTACTTCTTTCCTCAGTGAAAACTACGGCTGCGAATAGTTTTTTTCAGCCTCTCTAAGGAGTGGTTAGCGTTCACCGCAGCTGCTAAAACTTGAGATTACATTTAAGATCATTTGAGATAAGAACTCCCAGATCTCTCTCTAACTGAGCCACTTAAATAGCAAGTGACAGGCCGTCTGATCCTGGTATGTAATAGTCTCGTTTTGGAAACTTTATTATCGGCCAGCATGCATGACTAGTAACTAAGTAAGTATGCATGACTAGTAGCAAAGTAACTAAATTTATTTAAAAAGTAACGTTATTGACGTCAAATTTTCTTGACCCCCATTCCTCATTTTTGTCAAAAATTGTCAAAAATTTCCACACACACCCCCCTCCCTCATATTTTGTTGACGTAATTAATGGACAGCCCTAAATGACTAAAATTACTTGAAAATTTTTGTGTGTAGCATTTTTTTGAATCCATGACTTTGAATTTGACATGAGTGTTACAAAATTCAATAATGGCAGATTCAAAATGGAGGAGTTTTAAAAAAAAACAGACATTAGAAATGCATTTGAACCTTCGTTTTTAACCATTTAATTTCAATTCAACATTCAAGTTCAATAGACTAATGTAGCCGTATTATTATAAAGCTAATGTTTTAAAAAAAATTTTGAAAAACGCTATATTTATTCAACTTATTTATTAAAAAAGGAAATTTTTTTTTTTTTCATCATTTATCATAATTACGCATAAATACGAGCTTCAAGCAAGACGTGTTATTTTATTAGAAAGAGAAAAAAATATAAAAATAATAATATTTAAAACATGTTTTTTTTTATCAATAAAGTGATTTAAAAAAAGATTTCATTTACAATAAAACTATGGCGCCAAGATCACTCAGTACCCAGTGGGCACAGTACGTTTTTAAAACGTTCTTTGAACGTTTTTATTAGGTTTAAACCTTATAAAAACGTCTAAAAAAAGTCTTAAAAACGTTTTAAAAACGTACCGTGCCCACTGGGTAAGATATTCTCGTATTTAAAATCTGACATTAATGCACTTGAAGATTATTATTTGAAAAACATTGAAGAAATTTGTTTTCACCCAAAAGATTTAATGGCTCAAAATATGATCTTAGTTCCAGAAAAGTTAATTCGAAATCTTCGTGAACGTCTATTTGCTGAAGTTCTTAACATATTTGATATAAAGCAATTCGAAGAAATAGATATAATTTTAGACTATGTAAAATCCTGTTGATAAAAATCTCCGTAAAAGATACAAAATAGCATTATGTATAGAAGATATCTATTGGTTCTCAATATCGTTATACGAAAAACAGTTACATAAAGAAATAGGGAAAGCATATCGTATCAACAAAAAATGATGAAACTCTGCCTAGTAATAAATTTTTTGTTTCTGCATTAAAAGAATTGGTAATTGTTACGAAAGCAATTCAAATGGAAAATAAAGAAATAAAAGAGAGCTCAGTTTTTCTCTCTCAGTTTTTTGAGAGAGAAGATGCTTCTGCAAATCAATCTTGCTGAAGACCTTAAAATAAAAAACGAAAATTTGGAATTGAATTGGAGTATCTTTCTATCGAATCAAGTTCAAAATATAAATTTCTTATCATGCACAATGTGAAAAGAATTTTTCAGAGGCTGAACCTACAAAAAGCGTAATCGAACAATCTTGTGGTAAATCATGCTCAAACGTTGAAACAAAAAATCAAGTTTCAAATATAAATTTCAATTATCGTGAACAATGTGAAAATAAAGTTTCATATGCAGAAGCTACAAAAAGCGTCATTTAACAATCTTGCAGTAAACTATTGTCAAACGTTGAAACAAAAAAACAACCACTGCACAGTGGGACAAAATCGAGTTTTTTGTGCCAAAATTATTTTTGTAGTTTTTTTTATTAGAATAGCTATATTTATATATAAAATGCATAAATAAAGTAATAAACATGTAATTATATAATATAAAAAAAAAATATTAAAAAAATTAATTATTTTGGTTAAAAATACCAAATATTTTTAATGGACAAGACTTTTATCAGTGTAAACATTAAAAATATTACTTTTCGATGCATGTATTTGTCATAAAATAACTTTTTTAGATTTGTATTTACAAAACTTATATATTATAACAGTAATGAAAGATTTTGTAGGTATTCTTTGTGTACAAAACATCTTTTTTACATGTTCAGTATTTCTCATCAACTGACCATTAACCAAAGACCAATCTTTTGTTATAACTTTTTTTATTGCAAAAAGTTGCAAAATATTTATGATGCATGTCTATTTACATACATTTAGCATGAGATTTACATAGTCAAATGTTTGGAGGATATTGGAAGATAGTTTATCAGATACCTAATAGTAAAGCAAGTAGCAAAAAAAATATCGAAAACTGTCTGTTTTCGATGCATAAAAACTAATGATTACATTTACGTTAAATCATTTTTAAAAGCCTGAGCGAAAAAAACATTCTTAATTAAAATAATATAGTTTAAAATGAAAGTCAATAAAGCTAATTTAAAACAATAGTAGCGTAAGAAAGTTGATAAATAAAAAATCCAAAATAGCGTTTTGGAACACATGTCAAATTAACGTGTAAATAATCGCATAAAATTACAATTAAATTAATATTTAATGTTTTTTTAACTAGATATTTCCTCTAATGAACATGTCTTCACCATTATGACAAATTTTCACCGTGCAATGCTGATATTGATTTTTTAGTATTTTGGCACACTCTGTCTTACTGTGCACTGTGTCAAAAAATCTTTGCAAATACCTCACCTCAAAGCCTCGTGTACTTCCAATAAAAATAAATTCAAAAATTCAAAAACACAATAGACGATGTCGATGATCTAAATAATTTTATCTTAGTAGGTAGAAATAAAAGACCCTCCCGGTCAAGAAACAAATTTTTTCTTCGGAAAAAAACATAAAATTGTCCAGCCTGTTTTCGGCACTAACATTCCAGAAAAAAACAAACAAAAGCTGGCCAAAGAATAGTTCGTCAGTTTGAACTTTTTGTTGTAAGCAATCAAATAAATGAAGAGGATTTGAAAATCTATATAAAAATGGAAACAGGTGTCACAGTCATATCACTTAATTTAAACAAAGAAAATCAATACAACAGATCTTACAAAGTTTCAATAAACAGCTCTGACAAAAACAAAATATTTAACCCTGCTCTATCGGATATCAATATAATAGTTAAGCCATTTCAAAAAAAGCGTTTATTTTCAAATATTGCTCAAAATCTGGAAACCAATGGAAACCAGGAAGCTTTCTATAAATAAGAATAGATTCAGACAGCGCATTAATGGAAAACATACTTCCAATAACATTTAAATGATGTACTTTTAACTGCCATGGACTTAAGCCAAAAATTGAATATAGTGAATCGTTGATAACTTCTCATATATAACAAATTTCAAATATTATTTTGATATATGACTTTCATATGCGAACATTGGTTATCAAAACTAGAATACCCCATTATCAAAAATATTTGTAAAAACGCTCACTCCACCATACTTCCACTAGGCAAATAAACACGAGCATGGTCGACCATTTAGTGAAAATGCGTTTTTTTAGAAAAATATGTTTCAAAATGTCATTATTCACTACGAAGATGATCATATTTTTGTAATAAACCTTATTAAAATTAATACTAACATTATCATTGTTGGTATTTATCTATCTTCTTTGCGAAATAATCGGACATCTTTGGATGAATATAAGAATCAATTAGATGTAATTAAGGCCTTACTAATAAAAGTGTTGGCGAAGTAACTGTACTTGGTGATTTTCAATCGTTTCCAGACGGAATATATGATTTATTTGAAAGATCAAACTTCACGAAAAATAACTACTCCATGGCTTTATCAGAACTCATAAAAAAAAATAATTTTGAACTAGTAGACGTAGTTAAAGGGTCTGATACTAAAATAACGTATCAACATCATACTAATATATGATGTTGATACGTTATTTTAGGTAATCCAAACGCATCTTACATTGATCACATTACTCTATCAAGGAATACTTCTCTTTAGTATGAGAATTGTATTGCAGCCCCTTTTTCATTTCAAAGTATGAGTGATCATTTGCTAATATCAATTGTAATTGCACTCAGCGAGCAATCTCTCCGAGAAAATGTTAACAAAATTGTAGACAATAATAACATTCCTAATTATGTCTGGAATAATCAAAGTTTTATAAAATTATACAATGAGTGTTTAAATAACAATTTTAAAAGTTTTCACTTTACAAATAGCAATTACGACGAAGAACTTATTGAAATCTATTCTTTTATTACAAAAAGTGCATCTGAGGCTCTTAGCCAACACTTGTTCTTGAAAAAAATATATTTATATTTAAAATCATGGTGGAATCCCGAGTTAAGCAGGAGCAAAAAAGTTCTTACATTTCATTTTAAGAAATAGCGTAAGTTGGGTTTCGAAAAAGATTTAAGTTCACTCACTTTTAATTGGTATCGAATGGCTTTGTCAAAAAAGTTCAAAACTGTAACCTTTTCAAGCAATACACAAAAATCGAGAAGCTAAAAAATACTAACCCAAAAAACTTCTGGAATACCTTCAGATATATAAAGTCTGATACAAACTCAAAACTCTTTACTATAAATAATAAAAAGAACAAGGAATCAATCACTAAAGAATTTGCCGATAGTTTCGAAAAACCTGTGAATACCAAAGCAATGACGCATACCGCTTCGAATTTTCATGTTCCACCTTGTACCAAATTTGATATGGTAATAATATCAGATGAAAATATTAAATCTCTCGCCTAAAATTAAACAAGACCAAAGATGCGTTTGGAATCTCTGCAGAATATTTAAAACATGCACGTTGCAAAGCCCTAACAGAGTGGCTAAGAAAATTCTTTAACTTTATTATTAATCACAGTTAGGCCCCAAAATCAATGTCTACATCACTTATAATACATCTAAAAAATCATTAACTGATCCGAATAACTGCCGTGGTATTAGCATCATTCCGATCTTTACAAAACTAATCGAATATCTTATTTTAATAATCTGTCCAGAGACAAAAGAAACTCATCCTCTTCAACTTGGTTTTTCAAAAAACAGCTCAACCTTTCATGCAGCATTCAAAAAGCATTTGACAGCTGTAGCTGGGACATTCTATTTGAGAAACTATACGAAAATAAAACATTACCGCTTTATATTATTAATAGTATATCGTCATTGTATCATGAAAGCAGTGTTTCTGTCACTTATTTAAGATGCAAATCATATCGATTTTATCTAACACAAGGAGTGAAACAAAGATCGATTCTGTCTCCTCGCCTACAAAATGAAAGTATCGTAGGAACATCAATTTATGGAAACTACACAGGTGTTGTATTATACGCTGATGACACCATACTTCTTAGTTCTACCCTGTCTGGAATTAAAAAGCTTATAGCAGCTTGTAATATATACATAAATAAAATTGTATAAAGTTGAATGCTAAGAAGACCGAGTTCTTGTTCACCGGAAAAAAACAAATTGCAAACTGCACGATCACAGTCGACCACCAAAAAATAAAACTGAATGATAAACTTAATCATCTAGGTTTTATTTGGGATACTAAAAGCTCTTTTTTTACCTCGCTTAATTGTTCAAGTATTGATAATAGAATATCAAAATTCAGGGCAATAATCCAAACTCTTATTCAGTCTGGAATCCGCTCAGCTCATCCGATTGTCCAGCT
Organism: Hydra vulgaris; assembly: GCF_038396675.1. NCBI lineage: Eukaryota > Metazoa > Cnidaria > Hydrozoa > Anthoathecata > Hydridae > Hydra > Hydra vulgaris. Next base: position 35,720,360 of record NC_088925.1, on the reverse strand, counting down.
ATAAAAGATTGGCGGTTCCGGTACTTACTTTTGGTCATATTCATTCTTTGTTTTACATCCAAGATGTATCAACAACCATTCAGCAAAACAAGTTAAATTTATTTATTCGCATATTGAGCAATAAAACAACCTTTGATATTGTAAATTCGCAGTTTAAAAACCAAACCGCTAAGCATCTTTTTTAGATGTCGTAGGTCTAGAGAACTTAATGCAAAACAAAAAAAAACAAAAAAAAAAACTGTTGTGTTAAAAAATATAATTCCTTAAAAAAATTTTCAAAAGTTAAGCCATGCAATTGAGTTCTAGAACTCATTGGAGCAAAGGAAAATCTTCAAAGATATTCTTGAAGTAAATATTCAAAACTTATTTCTTTTCAAAAATATAACTTATAATAGTTTACCTTGTATTATATACAGTGGGTGATTAATAAATACAAATATATAAATATAATTGTTTAATTTAGATTATTTTTAATGTAAATCACCACTGTCATTCAATATCAGAATGATTTATTGCTGAAATACTGTTGATAAGTTCTATCACAAACGAATGAGTTTCAGAGTTTTCCTTAATCTCCGGAGGTAATAACATTTGTAAAGCTTGAGAAGACAAATTTCTGATGACTTTTGCATGAGATTTTACAATAAAAGCTATTGCAGGATCTGACAAAACCAGAAGTCTGCAAAAAACGTCATCCATTGTGTTTTTTCTAGAATTTTTCCTGGAGATATCCTCGCGATATCTTTTTAAGTCTTTGTTTCTCGATTCCTATCCATCCTCAGATAGTTGTCCTATGGGTAAATATAGCCATTTTTATAATTAAGGTTCCACGAATAAGTAACTTTTGTATTGTTGTAGACATGTTGTATTGCATTACAAATTTTTTTGTCAATCATTGTCAAGATCAATTTATTATGTATTTTTATTTCTATTTTATGTTGAACAATGATGAGAGGAACCAGTGATTTAAGTTTATCTTTAATATAGTCTTTTCCATTAAGGCTTTTCTGGACATTTTTGTGAAGAAATTGCAGTCTGATACGTCTGCAAAATCGAGGAGATGAAGGTGCCCTATTTTTCCATAAAACAACATCATGACCTAAAACTGAATTCGTACACAAAAGTTGTAATAGCACGAGTGAAGTCAGAAAAACATTTGCATCTGAGTATCTTTCGTCAGCAAAGTTCTCTTTATATTCGCTATTACCAAGGAAGTATAATAGCTTAGCTGGAGGTAGAACAAAGCCGAAAATGAATTAAAATCGCGCTACAGTCTTTGTAGTATAATTATTCCAGAAGCAAGTCAAAATGGCGCTTTTGCAAAAAAATGGAAAATTTTAAAACGTAGTCAATAAGCTTTGAGAGTTGTAATCGAAATGGATTAATAAAAGAAAAGTTTGTTAGATATGTTTTTAACAACTATTCGATCAATCAAGAAGTTAATTAAAACAAAAATCACGATTAAGGCGAAGTAATTGTTTCTTGCTTACCTCAATTATAGGTATAAATATAAAAGTTTTAGACTCTCTACCTTAATCTCTACTACCTATTTAAACCTTATTTTTTGCTTGCCTGTTCAGCCATAGGTTAGTTAAGTTCTTTAAAACTGTTATTTCGGCCAGGAACTTAATAAATTCCTCCAGGATTTTATTTTGTGTTGGAGTAGTTTTGTCGGATTTTATTTTGTGTTGGAGTATTTTCGTCGGATTTAAAAGCAAATATAGAAAATAAAATTTCTTTTTGTAAATCCGGCAAAAATACTGCCAAATTCTTATTTAGACATTTATTAGTTAAATTCTAATCTAGAAATTTATTATTAGTCGTTCAAAAGCACAACAAAAAAAATAGCAATAAACTAACTCTAAATATTGTTTACGAATTTCTTAAACTTCCATCATCTTATTTGCGATCGTTTAAAACGTTTTGAAACAATATCATTGGATAATTTTTGTTAAACGTGGAATGTGATTGGTTAACTTTAATTATGATAATTACGCAGTGTTTAATAGAAAATTATTTTACTACTAAGACTGTTCCTTGAAAAATGACGTATTTTAACTTCGTTCTCACTCCAGTCTATGATAACTCCTTGCTATGACCGGAAGCATATTTACATACTCCACAAGGCGATAGCACACATGCGCCCGCGCACGATTTTTCGTACTTTTTTATAAAGAAACATATTTTTAAATTACGTACTATATACTATACTTTATTTACCTTTGTGTTTACATTTGAAGTGTCGCTTTATAAATGTATAGTAATCAAAGAACACGTAAGTATATTAGAATAACATTTTTTTAATTAAAGTACACAACTATACAAAGATCGTGAGGGTTTATTTTAAAAGAAAAGTTGAATGTAATTAATGCCCTTCTCCATGACTTTTGGCGTTTGCTCTATCTTGGGATATATTTAAAGCCAAATTTCATTATTTTTATTTCAATTTCAATTTCATTAAGATTTATTGCTTTCAATGAAAAATAAATATTCTAATTATGAGTTTCAAATTTTTTTTTTGTTTTAGTAATATAGTCAGAAAGAAAACAATATATAGGTACAGTAAGTACTTCTTCAAAAATTTAAAAATATGTTTCTTTATAAAAAAGTACGAAAAATCGTGCGCGGGCGCATGTGTGCTATCGCCTTGTGGAGTATGTAAATATGCTGACCGGAACTGCCATCAAACCCTCACTTAAGAACAAGAAAGAAATTTGATAAAATTCAAGGAATCGATTACATCTTGTTGAGTTTTTATAATTCGTAAACAATTGTGATCTAATAAAAATTGCAGTTTTACTTTGACGCTTATTTCAGTTACCATTATATCTTCAGGATAATACATTATCTTGGCTTCTTTAAGTTTGTCGTAAGATGGTAAAAATGAAGAGTTATTAGCAATTGCAGCACTTCATATAATGGAATATTGATATTTAGAAAGCTTAGTATAGAAAGAGCTATTGCAGCACATAACTCAATTGTTTGTAAAGTTTGGGACAATGAGACTCTCTACACATTTTGTTGCTTTTTTTCGATTAGTGGAAGGCATTTCTTTAACTGCGGCATTGCATGCTCCTGAAGGCCGAAGACTCATCTGAAAAGCAAATGCTAACTTGTATGAACTAAATGTGGAACGCATTTCCTCTGTTTTTCGTCGTTTGGTTTGCTTGCTTGCTTCATCAAAGTTCAAAGGTGGTTCAAACCCATTACATTATGGCTTTTTTTTTTCTTTATTTTGTGCTTGAACAATCTCAAAATGTTTAAATGTTTGATAAAGATAAAAAAAATTAAAACTTAAATAGAGATAAGCATTAAATATCTTGTTAACGCAAATATTTGTTGAGGCTTTCAACCATGTGTAATGTATATTCAAGAATACTACTTTTGTTCGGTTACTATTTTTCCATCTTATTTTTAATTTTGTCAAGACTTTTTTAGTTTCTTCCTATCATCTATTGGAAACAAACTTTTCTTCTTACACACAACTGTGATTGCAAAACCTCAAGCTGGTCATCTAAATCTGAAAGATAACTTGTTTTTCAAAATTTAAAAAATTTCCATGCGAGGAATTTGCAAATAATCTCTTTGTGAATCTTATAATATAAAGATATTGATTGAAAAAGTCTTAAACATGTTATAACTTTACAGAACTAATTTTAAATAAAATAAAAAGTAATCGATAAAATATTATCCCAATTTTAAATAGAAATATGCAATTAATCATCGATCGTGGCAACGTTGGGACCAAGGGGCCTTGCCTCCTACTCCCCCATCCCACTTTATCACACTGTCAATTATATGCTACTAAAAAATTTGTAGTTTTATTGCATTTCACTATTGTAAAATGCAATAAAACTAACAAATTTTTAGATCACAAAGTTAGTTTCTCAAAAAACATAATAACTATATCTATATACAATTTGACTGACTTTTTAAAGAAAAGAAAAAACTGCCATTTTGTTTCCGAAAAGGCATAACTAGCACTAGAAAAAATTAGAATAAATAGGCAAAAATAGTTTTTTTTTTTTAAATCAAATAGAATACACTCTTATGAACAACATCCAAAGAATACTAAGTGAGATCTCACGGGTTCAAAACTTTTTTGAGCTCATAATTTTATATATACTTATTTGAGTACATAATTTTATTGTTTAAAAAACCACAAAATACAAGTTTTCAATAACAGATGTTTAACTGCGTTGATATAGTTAACTATTAAGTTAATGAACTATTTCTAATTTATTCCTCACAGTTGTAAAAATGCCCTCTAAAATTCAATGTCTGGATAACTCCTTCGAGATATTACAAAACAATATAGTAGTTTAAGCTTCAACAGATTAAACAATGAAGAGAAAACTTAGAAACTGCAAGAAACTCATTAAAAATAAATAAGACCACGGGGATTGACGAGGTTTGTGGCAATGTAGTTGTGAATGTGTTTCCGGCGATTAAAAAATCAATTTTTGAAATTTTAAAATCATCAATTGTTACTGGATCTGTACCGGATAAACTAAAAATAGGTTTATAAAAAAAGTTATACCAATACTAAAAACACAGGACTCGTTTACACTAAACAACAACAGATCGATCTCAGTTCTTCCGGTATTTTCAAAACTTTTGGAAAGAGCTTTTTACAATAAATTATATACATATTTAAAAATTAACAATATCTTGAATGAAAAACAATTCGGTTTCCAATAGAAATACTCGGCCGAACATGAAATTCTAAATCTCATAAACAATGTAATTCTTTTGAATATAAATATATGCATTTGAGTTGGCACATTTGTACATTTAGCATTTGAATTGGCAAGTTTTGAAGTAGAGTTTGCAAATGTCAAATATCGTCGACCCTTTTTTTTTTCTTTTTTTGTCTCTAGTTGGTAAAATATTTTTGAAAACATCGATAATATATTTGAATTTATCGATAAATTCTCACACGGTGAGCTACTTTTAAAACACTTAAACGCATTAAAACCAAATCAACATCTAACAAAATTTGATGTTTATGCTAAAATGTATCCTTGTTCCTTCTCATTTTTAAAAAAATTTCTTCCAAAATGAAAAAAAATAGATTTATAGAAAGGTTAGCTTTTTATAAAAAAGCCTAATCCACTAAGTTTCCCACAGTTCCGGCCCATCGAAAAATATTGGGGTATTGGCAAATGATATTTGTGTAAAACAGGTAAGACTGTTAATTCAGTACAATAGTTACTGAAAGCATGGTCAACTACAAGCAAGAAAATGACAATAACAGTTGTGCAGAAATTAATGGGCGCCATCACCAGTAATGTATGAATAATCAATAGTCATAAATAAATATTAAATTATATTAATAGAATAATTAAAAGTCATAAATACATATTATTTATATTAATAGAATAATTAAAAGTCATAAATAAATATTAAATTATTTTAATAGAATAATTAAAAGCCATAAATAAACTTATAGTCATACACTAATATCTTATTTATTTATGACTATTAATTTATTATTAATAATAATTATTTTTTATAAAAATAATAATAAATTATAATTTGTTATTATTTTATGAATAATTTTATTTTTCTTAATATTTATTTATTATTATTATATAAAATAGAAAGAAGTCATCAAAAAACAAAACAAAAAAACAAACAATAAATGTATTTGAAAAAATTAGAAAGAATTCAAAAAATATATATTATTCAATACAACTACAAAAAAGAAAAAGCTATATTAAAAAAACCTGGAACATATTGAAAGAAATAATAGGTAAAAATCATACAAAACCAAATAATTTACCCAATAAAATTGTCATTAACGAAACTGAATATATCGAAAAAATTTCTATCGCTGAAAACTTAATAGTTTTTTTGCAAGCATAGGCTCTAATATGGCTTCAAAAATTCAATGCCCTGATATCTCCTTCGAAACCTATATCACAAACAAAATTTCTGTTTAAATATTTTCTGTGGACTAAACCCTGAAGAACCAAAAATTGCAAAAAACTCGCTTAAGACGAATAAGGTTCCTGGGATAAACAACATTTGTAGCTATATAGTTGTAAATGTGTTTCCGGTGATAAAACAACCAATCTACGAAATATTTAAATCTTCAATTATTACAGGTGCTGTACCAAATAAATCAAAAATAGCTAAGATAAAACCAATATTAAAAACCGGGGATTCATTTACACTAAATAACTACAGACCTGTCTCAGTTCTTCCTGCATTTTCAAAACTTTCGGAGAGAGTAATATACAATAAACTGTATAAATATCTAACAGGTAGCAAAATCCTAAATGAAAATCAGTTTGGCTTCCAAAAGCAACGTTCAACCAAACACTCAATTCTTGATCTTATAAATAATATGACTTCTTTGAAAACAAAAAATACGTCCTTTGTTGGTTTAGAAAAGACATTTGACACAGTAGATCACTCTATCTTAATTAGGAAAATGGAAAAATATGGGATAAAAGGTGTTGCCCTAAACTGGTTTAAATTTTTTTTACTAGACAGAAAACAATGCGTTATTACTCATGAAAAAGATTTTCAAAATTACTCGAAATAAAATGTGGTGTCCCCCAAGGTTCCATTCTTGTACCTCTCTTGTTTTTAATATACATTAACAATCTTCCTAGTAAGCCTCAAGTAAATTGGATGTCATAATGTTTGCAGACAACACTAATTTATTTTATGCATCCACATCTGAACCATGGATAACAAACGAAGTTTTAAAAGCTATTAGAACAAAACAAGAACTTTGAAATAAATATATCCCCTCTGGTCGCCATACACATAGAGAGCTCAGAGACAAGCACAAAGAAGCATGTAGAAATGTAACCAAAACTTTGAGATTAGCCGTGTTAGATTATGAAGAGAACCTAGCTAATTTATATAAAAGCAACCCTAAAAGGCTACACGCACATGTTAAAAACAAAACCAAAATATGTATTCAACTCTATAGAAACAACTGATGGAACAATTTCAACAGATCTTCAAATGATTTGCACAATCCTGAACAATTATTTCCAATCAGTATTTGTCAACGAGCCAGACGGATCTGTGCCGGAATTAGAACCCCGAACTAACAAAAAATGCATATTAGACGAGAATATGTTGTATGTAGTTTCTATGTTTTTTCCTTCACTTGTTTGAGGTTGATTTTTTGAAACACCAGACTGCATAATATTTAGTTTTGTTTGTACTTCTTTTCATATATATATACATATATATATATATATAAAATTAGGAAATTGGAAAAATATGGGATAAAAGGTGTTGCCCTAAACTGGTTTAAATTTTTTTTACTAGACAGAAAACAATGCGTTATTACTCATGAAAAAGATTTTCAAAATTACTCGAAATAAAATGTGGTGTCCCCCAAGGTTCCATTCTTGTACCTCTCTTGTTTTTAATATACATTAACAATCTTCCTAGTAAGCCTCAAGTAAATTGGATGTCATAATGTTTGCAGACAACACTAATTTATTTTATGCATCCACATCTGAACCATGGATAACAAACGAAGTTTTAAAAGCTATTAGAACAAAACAAGAACTTTGAAATAAATATATCCCCTCTGGTCGCCATACACATAGAGAGCTCAGAGACAAGCACAAAGAAGCATGTAGAATTTTCCTCAACCAGCAATGTACCAGACCTGTGAAGGAAATCCAATATTTTCAATAAGATAATTTAGCTCTGTGCATTGTCTTTGAGTTTTCTATAGTGCATTGGTTATCAGTGTCCTTTACAGAAGCTGTATACAAATTTATCTTTCTACGAGACCTATTTAATGAAATTGAAGTATAGTTTGTGTACTTTGATTTTTTCTCTTTTTCAGATCTAGTAGTTTCTATGTTTTTTCCTTCACTTGTTTGAGGTTGATTTTTTGAAACACCAGACTGCATAATATTTATAGGTTTTTTTTCACGAGAACTCTTCGTTCTTTCTTTTTTTCTCTTCTTTGAGACTTTAGTTTGTACTTCTTTTCTTGTAGCCCCTTTTCAAGAAAGAAAGCAAACTAAAAGCATTGAAAGACCAGTTTCTTTCACATCCATACCATGCAAAATATTCGAAAGCATATTACATGAAAAAATAATGCTACACTGTAACTTAAACGGTTTAATAAGTATAGCACAACACGGATTCGTTCAAAGAAAAAGCTGTTTGACTAATCTCCTCGAAACTCGCAACTTCCTCACAGAAGCCGCACACAAAACGTATCCAGTAAATGTGGTTTACTCTGATTTTGCAAAAGCATTTGATCAATTTTGAGCAGCCGTGGCGCAGTGGTTTGAGTTCTGGCTCAGAACCCAGAGGTCCTAGGTTCGACGCCAGCTCTAGCTCAACAAGCGACATTAGTACGGAAGGAGGCGTGAACTTCCTGTTAAATGCTCTCCCACGGTGCTCTGTGATAAGACCGTAAGGACTTCTGGGAGCACCTAAAATAACTACAAAAAAAAAAAAAAAAAAAATTTCCACACAATCGACTATTGAGCAAATTGAAAGCATATGGCATCAACGAGAAAGCATTCATGTGGATAAATGCTTAGCTCATCAATAGACAACAGCGTGTTGTCATTAATGTTCATTCAGCTGCTGAAATAGTCACATCAGATTGAAAAAAAGTCACAAGTGCCGTCCCTCAAGGAAGCGTTCTCGGCCCTCTCCTTTTTCCGACAATTTATAAACGATCTGTCGGACAATATTACAAACCGGTGCAAGCTCTACACAGATGATAGTAAATTTAAGAACATCATAAAATCGAATGAAGATATGCTTGCTTTACAATCAGACATTGATCAAATGGTTGATGTTCTTTAATGTGGAAAAATGCAAAACAATGCATGTCGGTCGAGGTAACAGAAAATCTAATCAAGTCTATTCAATGACAAACACAGAAGGCACTCGTCGAAACCTGGAGTAAACTGAAACTGAACAAGACCTAAGTGTTCTGATATCAAATGACCTTAAAGTCCATGCCCAAGCGGAGTCTGCAGTCTCAGTAGCCAATTACAAATTGGGCCTACTCAACGAAGCATTCCGAAGCAGAAGCATTCATCTCTGGCGAATGCTTTACATCACATACGTGCCCCCACGCCTGGAATTCGCTATTCAATCATGGTTTTCTTAAAAATATCAATATGCTTGAAAGATATTAATATGCTAGAAAGAGTTCAGCGCAGAGCAACAAAAGTCTCTTCAATCAAACATCTCCCATATGAGCAACGCTTAAATATATTTAGAATGACAACACTGGAAGAGAGAAGAGCCAGAGGAGATCTTATTGGACAGTTTAAAATTGTAAATAAAACTGATCATGTTAACTTTTTTGTTCCTCAAAGGATCTCTAACAACGCATATAGCAGGAGAAATCATAATAAACAGCTACGCAGTCAAATTGTTAACGATTGCGAAAAGCGACACCACATTTTAACTAATCGTGTCACACCGTCCTGGAATATGTTACCACAGGAAGCAATTGACACTCACACGGTCAACTTATACAAAAGTTTCCTATCATGATGGACAACTTGTCTCGTCGACAATTTCCCCTACACATTAAATAGCATTGAGATGCCAGGTGTTGCATCTCTTCGTCAATATATTTTATAATTAATGATTGACTAATTTACAGTATTATTAAATTTTGTAAAAACATAAAAAAATTATTCTTGATTGTAAATTTATTGGTTCTAAATAAAATCAAATTCAAATTCATCTATTACAAAACTTTATGAAACTACAAATACTGAACTTGAAAAAATAAACAGTTGGTTAAAATCTAACAAATTATCGCTAAACACAGAAAAAACCAAATACATTCTTTTTCATTTTTACCTTATCAAAAAACCTCCCGATTAATCTTCGCTAAATATTGATATTAAAAAAATAGAGAGAACCCAAGCAACTAAATTTCTAGGAATACTTATTGATGAGAACATCTTATGGAAATCACATATAGATATGTTAAATACCAAAATATCAAAAAACATTGGTATCCTTTACAAAGCTAGTTCTATACTGTCTCCTGATAATTCAAAGTTCCTATACCTCTCGTTCATACAAAGCTACTACATATATGCTAATGTTGCATGGTCGAATACTCATAAATCCAAACTAACCACACTATATCGAAAACAAAAACATGCTGCAACAACTGTTTTTAATAAGGGTAGACTTTCGCATGCTGAGCCACTTTTTAAAAATTTGAAAGCATTAAATATATACCCAATCAATACATTCCAAAATTTGTTGTTTATGCTTAAATATAAACTTGGACTTGTTCCTTCTCACTTTTCAATGAATTTCTTCCAAAATAGCAGAAATAGATATCATACCAGAAGAACGGGAAACTTCAATGTACCTTTTAAAAAAACTAATCTCTCGCGCTTTTCCATTTCGCACCGTGGTCTTGTCTATATAACAAATTAATATCCAAAAATAATCAACTGGAAAAATTGAATAACTTAAATACTCTGAAAACCTTATTAAAAGATCTTATTTTAAACACTAATAAATTAATGAATTTTTATTAACCCAAAAACATTTAAAACTATGTATAAAACTAACTTTGTTCCGAAACCAATGTAAACTCTAATAACTCTAAAAACTCTAAATAACTCAAAAACAACAACAACAACAAAAAACTAATAATAAATAATAGGCTTATTTACAGGGCCGTACCAAGGGCGGGGCCGGCCGGCCGGGCCGCAGCCTGAGGCGCCAAAATTGGGAGGGCGCAAACTTTAATAAATTAAAAAAACAATAATCACTTTATGAAACAAATATTCACGGCGTCGCTGCTGTTGGTAAGAAAATTAATTAAAATTCCGCCTCTTGACACAAACTCCTAAATATTAAAGCTCATTTACTGAACGAAAGAGCGCCCTTTAACACTAATATACCTTCGATAACTTTTGAACATTATGATGCTATTATGAATCGAACTAAAAAATTATCTGGTGCTGAATTTAAGAAGAAAAGAAAACAGCGCCAAAAAAGTGACGAGAAACTACAAAACTGTTTCAAAAAGTGGTTGGTAACAAACTCAGCGAAAAAACAAATTATTTCAGAGGATATTTGTATTGAAGATAATGACAACTCAACAGATCCTATAATTGACTTAAGTTCAGATCATCATTTGCAATTAATTGAAGAGGAGATTTTCATCAGCCAAAGTCAAGAAGAATTTTGCACAACTGATTCAGAACCAACAAGGGAAGATGGAAATGCCCAGCTTTCAGGTCCAACTAAAATGGACGAGGACGAACTTCATTCAGAAATCTCAGAAATTCCAGTGGCCTCGGAAGAAAATTTTTAACACAGGGGTCCACCAACATGGCCCAAAATAACGGACAAAACAAGATGCTTTTTGATTGAGCATGGGATAGAGCAAGACAGAAGAGAATTTTTCCCAAACACACTGAGTGATTTTGACAACAGAATGCGACACTTCAGCTCAAAATGATATGAAAAAGTTCATCCCAATGGTGAAAAATTTGTTCTCACTTGGCTGCAGTACAGCAACAAAAAAGTTTCTTTATTTTGCTTTTGCTGTTTGTTATTTTCAACAACAAAAACCAACAATTTCTCAGCAATTTCCAAAGGGTTTTGTGATTGGAGAAAACTAAACCCAAGAATTCCTGAGCATGAAAACAGCAATGAACACCAAAGATGCTACTCTGATTGGAAAACTCTTGAAAAAACCTCAAGGAAGGAAAGACCCTGGCTTCTGATCTGTAAAGAGTTATCAGTGGAGAGATGAAAAAGTGGAGAGACAGCTTAAAAGTGATTGTTGATGCAATTTTGTTCTGTGCCAAGAACAATCTTGCCCATTGGGGAACAATAGAAGACATCGGTCAACAAAACGGTGACATTTTTCTGAGCCTAATTGAGTTGACTAGCCATTATTATCCTTTAGTGGCTGAACACATTGCGTCCGTTAAAGCAAAACAAACCACAACATCCTTCTTTTCTCCTCGAATTCAAAATGAGCTGATTGAGTTACTTGGGCAGAAAGTCAGGAACGAAATTTTGTCAAACATCAAAGAAGCTAAATACTACTCTGTTCTGTTTGACTGCACTCCAGATACCTCCAACAAAGAGCAGATGACTCAGATCATCAGGTATGTCCACATCAGTAATAAAACCTGAACAATTAAGGAAAGCTTTGTGGACTTCATTGAATCTCACCAAAAAAACGGAAAAGGTCTTGCAACAGAGATTACTGAAAAATTGGAGAAGGATGGTCTAAACATTTTCGATTGCCGGGGCCAAGGCTATGAAAATGGAGCCAATATGTCTGGAAAATACAATGGCGTCAAAGCTCACATCCATTCTCTTAATGAGTCAGCAAGATTTGTTCCATGCGCAGCTCACACTTTAAATCTTGTTGGCGTTCATGCTGCTGAGGTTTCCCCACTCATGATTACGTTTTTTGGAAAGGTTCAAACCATCTTTAACTTTTTTTTAAGCTGGGAACGTCAAGATGGGAAAAACTGATGAAAACGTTGACCATCTTATTATAGGGAAACAGTGACACAAGATGGTCTGCCAAAAAAGAAGCAATCACACCATTGGACAGACAAATCAAAGACGTTCTTCAAGTCTTGGAATCCAATATCCATAATTCCATGATAAATGTTGTCACAGTTAGCAGTGCAAAAGAACTTCTCATTTAAATTGATTTGAGTTTTTTGTGTTTGTTGGATTTCTGGTGTCAAATTCTTTCTCTAATTGACCGGGAAAACAAACTGCTTTAGTCAAAAACCATTTCAATTGACCGCAAAAAAAATAAAAGGATTGAAGGCTTCCATTCAGAATCTTCGAGATATTGGGATGGACAACATTATCAAAGATGCCACAGAAAACGCTAACCAGAGCGGAATTGATGGTGGCTTTCCAATCAAGAGGAAGCGCAAAGTGAAGTGGATGGCACTCTATGAAGCTGAAGATGGCTCTCACCTTCTCAAAGCAGAAACAGAATTTGGATCTCAGTGCAACCTTGTGTTTGACAGCATTATGACACAAGTTGAGTGGTGGTTTGAGGCTATGTTTGCTGTATCCTCTAATTTTGACTTCCTTCACTCTCTAAAAGTTTATTGGATGAACTCAAGAAAAAAGCTGCAAATATATCTCAAATTTACAAGACAGATTTAGATTCTTCCGATTTCCAGTCAGAAATGGCAAGCTTTAAATATCAAGCTGCCGCAAAGATGGACGACTTTGAAAAATCTAGCCCGATCGACATTTTGCAGCTTATTCATAAATATTCTTTGACCGATGTTTATCCCAACACGGCAATTGCTACTCGCATCTTCCTCACCATACCAGTCACAGTTGCTACGTGTGAGAGAAGTTTTTAAGTAAACTTAAACTCATAAAAAACTGTATGAGATCAACAATTGGTCAAGGACGTTTGTCTAGTTTAGCTATAATTTCAATTGAAAATGAAGTGGCAAACAACATTGATTTTGGTGATATCATTAGTGAATTTGCGTCAAGAAAAGCCAGAAAAGTGACATTGAACTAAAGTTTGTGGAACCTTAATGACAAATTTTACTTATAACTTGATGTGATAAATTTTGTGCTCAATAAATCATTTTTTTCGTTTAATTTTCTTTTTTTTTGGGGGGGGGGCGCAATTTTCTTTTCATGCCCGTAGCGCAAAATTGGCTCGGTATGGCTCTGCTTATTTATCAACACGTGAACGACTATATATTACCTATTTAGCAAATCGGGTACCTACTCATATTTATGTGTATTAAAATAAAATTTAAAAAAATTAAAACTTCTTTTTGTCTGCATTCTATGTTTTTTGCATTTTGCATATTTATTTTTATTCTGTCGAAACTAATAACATTATTTTTTAAATATAAACTTATTTTAAATTGAAGTATCCAAAAATATTAGTAACGCATAGCGGTTTCTTGATGACAAGACCATCGGTCTTCTGCAAGCTTTCCGCGTTCTTTAAAGTAATTTCTTATACTTTGCAGTTTTATTTTATATATTTTTTGTATAACGTAACTTGGTGACTTATTTATTTTACTATACTCTGTGAACGATTCTTTTATATATTACGAATTTGTATAGAACATTTGTAACAAACAAATTGTTAAAGAACATAAAAATTAAAAACAAAAAAATGGAAAAAAATAATAAGTCTGAATAAACAACCTATTCTATATAGGTTTAAATTTTGAATAAAACCTTCACGTTGTTTAGTAAACAGTCTTGGGTAGAAAGAAAAGAATCTTTTACACCTTTTCATCTCAGTTTTCTCAACTTAGAGCTATAATTCAATGTATGATAATGTATGATTTAAAGTATAAAAAGATTTTTGTTTTTATCAAATTCTTGCGACTGAGTAAAAGTTAGCACGTGCTAAATTAAAAAAGTTCTTTCGATCTACACAAGATTCCTATAATCCAAGTTTTCTTAACAGTTTGCAGTCAACTAACTGTACAGTGTTTCCGATTAAATTTAGCAACACCAAATTAGCCAATACTCTACAGCACCAAAGTATGGATAATTTTAATTCTTCACACAAAGAATTAAAAATATATAATGCCGCATATATTAGATCTAAAAAAATGGATTATTAAAATATTTTCTTAACTTTTTAGTTAGTGAATATTTTAGTTAATAAATATACTTCACTATTTAGTTAGCAAATATTTTAGTTAATAAATTTAATTACTGTTTTGTTAGTAAATATTTTAGTTAATAAATATACATAGTTTTTTTAGTTAGCAAATGTTAATAAATATTTCACTTTTTAGTTAGCAAATATATTAGTTAATAAATATATTTCACTTTTTATATATCTATATATCCATTTGTTTAACCATAAAATATGAAAATTTACAATAATATTTTATAAACTCACATAAATAAGGTTAGGTGTCACTCTTATAGTTAAAAACTAGTCAATGGAGTGACACCTAAAAAAAAAAAAAGTAACAAATAAAACACAGAAAGAATTATAAATAAGAAAAATAAATTAAAAAGAAAAAAAAAAAAGAAAGAAAGGAAAATAAAGCACTAATAAAGAAAGATGATATTAATAATTGCAATAATAATATAATAAAAATAATAATATTAATAATAATGTGAAAAAAACAATTAGTAACTATATCATGATAACTTTACTAATAATTATAACTAATGATAAAAACAATTGTAAAAATAATTATAGTAAAGTTTATAACTATGACAGAAATTAATAAAATAAACATAACAATTGCAAAAATTAGGAAAATAACCATAAAAACTATTATTACAATTGAATCACTATCACTATCATTATAAATAATATTAATAAGGTTTATAAAACAAAGATAAATTAATGATAATAGTAATATTAGTAGAGTTAAAAAAGACAGTATAAAATAAAAGTAATAATAGTTTTATAAATATAGTAATATAAAAAAAGCAATAATAATAAAAGATAAAATTAATATTCATTAAATGTATACTCAAATATAAATTTCCTAATTTGGTTTCGATTGAGAAGAAGAATGTTAGTAATAAAAGTTTTTAATTAGCAAATGTTTCAGTTAATAAATACACTTAACTTTTTAGTTAGTAAATATTTTAGTTAATAAATATACTTAACTTTTTAGTGAGCAAGTTAACTTTTTAGTTAGTAAGCTTGTTCATCCGCTTCTTAAAAATAACAAAACCGCAAAAAACCGTTGAAATGCGTAATATTTTGATACTTGTACAGCGTTTTAAAGAAAACAAATTTTATTTAAATAGTTTAAATATAAAAGTGAACAAGAATATTTTGTGGTTGTAAGCTTTTAGTTATTTTTATAGATTTATTTATTTATGACTATTAACTTATTACTACTAATAATAATTTTTCATAAAAATAATAATAAATTATAATTTATTTTTATTTTTGTGAATAATTTTATTTTTCGTATTATTTATTTATTTTTATTATTTTTATATAAAATGGAAAGAAGTCGTCAAAAAAACAAAATAAAAAAAACAAACAAACAATGAATGTAAAAAAATAACAAGTCTAAATAAACAACAAATGTTAAACTGCGATTTTTACATTTCCTAATAAAATTAATTTTGTTCAGCCGAAATTTTAAAGAACTTAAAAGGGTCTTGAAATATCCGACCCTAAGGATGTTAATATAGTCATCAGCGTTCATTATTCCATTAGTTTTTACTAACTCACCGAATCCACGAGCACAGAAACATCCCCAAAACAAGAGTTTTCCTCCGCCATATTTAACGGTTGGTGTAAAATCTTGAGCACTTTATGGTGAATTACGCTTTCTCCAAGTATATCTTATCCCATCTGATCCAAACATATTAGTTTTACTTTCATCTGTCCAAATCCAGTCATAAAAGTCGTCAAAAGTCATGTGTGCATGAAGTTTCGCATAATTTAAACAAGCTTGGCGGTGACAAGAAACTAACTATGGCTTCTTGATCTTTCTTCTGGATCGAAAATCAATTCTTTTGAGCTCTCTATTGACTCTCTATTGACTGTATGGGATTCATGCACTGAAGCATGAATACCATAGCTGTTATTCATTAAATTAGTAACATCCTTTGCAGTTTTAGTCTCTCCAGAAGCAATTAAATGAGCGATTGTTCTTTGGTCTCTTGGTGTAAACATTTTCTTTCGACCATTTTTAGGCTTATTTACTTCTAAACTATTGCGCAATTTAATTTTATATATGAGATTATGAGACTTTCCAAACTCGGCGGCGATTTCACGATAAGATTGTCCGGATTTAAGCCTTTCCACAATCATTTTTTCTAGTTCAAGATTTATTTTCCTCATGATGATAATAACAATACTTTTTTTATGTTTTGTAAACAAAATCAAACTTTAAATGATATTTAATCATTAAAAATCTGTGAAAAGTTGATAACTCAATCATTTAGTCATAAGGCTATTAATTTTTTTAATTTTTATGTGAAAAGCTAATGGCGACAAAATTGTCGCCATTAGCTTTTCACATAAAAATTAAAAAAAAAATTCAACATCTTCTAAATTTAACAAAAAGCAATATTTTTAGTTAGCTAAGTCTTAAGTTTAATTAATAAAACTAAAATTTCATTTTTCTTCACAGCTTTTCTATTAAAATATATATAAAATATTTTTTTGTTCAAACATGTTGACAATTTTGGCACATACAGTGCTGGCAAAAAGTCTTGCAACAAGGCACAATTTTACACAAATCAATGTTTGCAATGTGTACACAAATGCAAAAAGTCTTGCAACATCATAATTACTTTTCATAATTACTTCCAAAAACAATAATACTTCCAAAAATATTATATTTTCACTAAAAACAAATTCAATTATTTTTATTACATTGTATAATCATTTTAAACAGATGTACTATTAATATTTGGTAAGATATCCTTTGTTTTTTAACACAGCACTAATGCGTTTGGGCATGGATTTGGCAAGATTTTCACATAGTCTTGATGTAATTTCTGTACACCATACATGACGAATAGCATTTTTTAAACCATCTAATGAACTGCAGTTCTTAGCAGATACACGTTTCTTGATTAACATACAAAGATTTTCAATTGGGTTAAGATCTGGAGAATTTCCAGGCCAATCAAGCAACGGTATATTTTTTGATTCAAGCCACTGCTTCACAGACTTCGCAGTGTGGCATGGTGCTAAATCATGTTGAAAAATTGTGCACTGATGAATAATCATGAAATTGATTAGAGATTCATCCAAAACGTTGAGGTACTTTTTTGCATTCATAGTTTCTCCTTTGGGCAAAAAGTATAAATCTCCGAGGCCATGAGCAGAAAAATAACCCCACACCATTACAGAAGGTGAATGCTTCACAGTTTTGCATGTGTATTTAGGATTGGTAGGATTAGAACTAGTAGATCGACGAACAAAAAGCTTAACATCAGAGAACTGACAAAACATGGACTCTTCACTGAACATCACCTGTGTCCACTGCTCTTCTGTCCAATCTTGATGCTTCTTGCAGAACTCAATGCGCTTTTTTCTCATCTTTTCAGTTACTAATGGCTTCTTAAATGGCCTTCCTGCAGTAAGGAGACAGGGGGATAACCTGCTTTACAACACGCCAAATTGCAGTGCGTTCAACCATGTAAATTATTGCAATGTCTGCATGAGACATTGTCTGCATGAGACCACTTTTAGCAAGACGTTGAATGCATGCTTTTTCTTCTTTCCTAAGCTGCCGAATCTTAGCCATGATTTTCACTGAATTAACTGTTTAAGCTACAAAATTGTCTTTATAAATATATTTATACCTAAAGATAAAAATATAAGAAAATAACACTGAGCCTACTGGCGTGGAAACATTGATTTGTGTAAATTTGTGCCTTGTTGCAAGACTTTTTGCCAGCACTGTACTGTATGTAACTGAATAATGTATAGTAGGATTTTATATATTTTATCTACATCCATTTTACCCCACCATTATTTTACCTGTATATCCATTTTACCTCATTTTAGCTTTTTATTTATTTATCAATATGGGTTAGAGAACTTATAAACTCAGATTATTCTCCTAAAACCTTTTTTATTTATAATTATACAAAACAAAATGATAAATATGATTTAATGTTCAATAAAGAAAACGATCGGTTTACAACTCTTTTTTCCTGGTAAATCGAGAAATAAGCATCTAGTTTTTTTAAATACTTGAACTTTTTTTTTTAATTATGCACAAAAATAAATATACGATGTCCTGTTTAAAAATTATTTCAAAATGTTCAATGGTTCTTGGATTATTAACCTATTTATTTTTAGTAGGAGTGCGACGCTTAGTGCACTTGTGCGAAATATTTTTTTTCCAAACGAGCACGAGTTCATATGGAAAAATGTTCAAATGTTTTTTTTACATATGAAATTCATCCCACGTATAATTGTATAGCTTTACCAAATAATCGGATAGCTTTCCATTCTTACTCAACACATTAAAAGTTTGATAATACTTCTTACTAAAAGCTTGATAAAATTGCGTGTTTTACATAAGTCACGTTTTTAAGTACATATTCAACTTATAATTAACTGAAAAAAAAAAAATTAGCTGTTACCTTAAAAAACTTAAAGATAAATGTTAAAATTCTATTTTTACATGTAGTTCAACGACTTAAAGTTTAAAATGCAGCAAATGCTTATCAAATTTCGTAGCAGCCCAGTCTAACCGTAATAATTTTCAGGTTGTGTGTAACTTGTGAAAAAACTTGATTCCGCCTAACAAGGACACCGGTTGTCCTAGGGCGAAATCTTGTCTAAACGAAGGTGACTAATTTTACATATCAAAGCAGCGTTAAATTTACAATTTGTTAAATTATTTAAATCTTTAGTTTAAATTAGTTAAATTGATAAAATTAGTTTTTAAGAGATCTTACCTGTTTATTCATCTCGGTAATTTTTATCGGCAGAATGATTTTTATTCATGAGCAGCCCCTTAGGGATTTTTATATACTTCTTATTTCGCAATGATTACGTACATAGTCTTGGCCATGACTATTGGTCAAATGACTAAATATATAGCAGTCGTGGTTTTTACAAAAAAGTTCTGGCTCAGATTCAAAAGGTCTGTGGTTCAATGCTAGCTCTGGCCACATTTGCGACATGGCACAGTGATTTAGAAACACTTGAAATTTGGCCAAAATATAGTTTTTTGAGTAGCGAAATTTAAACAATGTTATTAGCTAACTATTTTCTACAGTTTCTTATATTTCTAACGGTATAAAAAAAAAAAGTACTGTAATAATAGATTTTATTGTTAATTTTTGTTTGAAAATGACCGAAAACAGCTCTTTTTTATCGTTAAAATTTCATCATTATTAAAACTTAATTTTCTCCCTAAATACAAAACCTTTCATTTTAATTTTCATTGTATACAAAGATAATAGATAAATTTATCTTAATTTATAAAAAAAATGTAAATATGTATTGATACATCTTATAAAAAATGCAATTTTTATGAGTTTAAACTGATTTTAATAGTGCTAGGACTTTTTACCTTAGACTTTAGAATTAACGATGTATATATATATACACATATATATATATATATATATACATACATATATATATATATACATCGTTAATTTTTTTATAAAATCAGCTTTTTAAAACCACATTATTTCAAAATGGGGCAAGTTGGGGCAGCTAACTTTTTTAGTTTCTAACAGAATGATACAAACTCTCTTTAAAAAAAGAATTGGCTTCGCCAAGGAAGTCTAAGGTAAAAAGTCCTAGCACTATTAAAATCAGTTTAAACTCATAAAAATTGCATTTTTTAAATGCAAATTTGTTGGCCAAAGTGTTTCTAAATCACTGTGCATGGGTAAGAAAGGAGGCATGAACTTCCTAGTTAAATGCTCTTTCGCGGTGCTCTGTGATAAGATCGTACGGACTTCTTAGGGCACCTTAATAACCACAAAAAATAAGTAAACAAAAATATATCTATTTTTTGTTAGATATAATTAGAAAATAAAAATAAATAAATCAAATTATACACGCCAACGTGGTAGTGATATAAAAAATCGTTTTCATATAACCTAATAATCAAAGTATATAGAAGTATCCAATTTTAAAACATAAAATTTTGTAACTCTTTCTCTTAAAACATTCCTCATAAAAATAAAATAACCGTAATCTTCGCATCTTTAACGTTTTCTGTAAAAATAAATAACCGTAATCTACACATTTTTAAAGCTTTCTGCAAAAACATTTTTAACTTTCTTTGTAAAAATTGCAGCCTAATAACTTAAATATAAAACATTGTGTTTCCAATACCTCAACAAGATGAAGTGTTTGAAATTTGTTCAAATAAAAATTCAACTTCTAAAAGGTGTGTGGTCGTTGTAGCATTCTTGAAATACTTTTTCTACGTGAGCAGAAGCTTTGTACAAATCAATGTTGTGGGCTGTCATTAAACTTTTCGTGGCTTTCCGTTTCACACATGTCTAATAATAAAAATACTACTTACTATCGCTTATCATTTTACGATTCAATTTGATCAACGATATATATATATATATATATATATATATATATATATATATATATATATATATATATACACATGGGAAATTCCGAAACGATTATAATACAAATTGCTTACAATACTTTACTACAACCTGCTTACAATACTTCACTAAAACTTACTTACATAACTTCACTACAACTTGCTTACAATGTTTTAATACATCTCGCATACAATACTTTAAAGTGATACATATTTATAATGGTCCTACACTTATTTAAAATGTTTCATCGTATTATGTTTATAAACTTTTCCATCTACAATTTGACAACTGACTGCCACAGATTTATAGATGGATATAATCTATTTATCTTCATAAATAGATTATATCCATCCATAATTCAGTGGCAGTCAGTTGTCAAATTGTAGATGGAAAAAATTATTTTCAACAAAGCGGTGCACAGCCTAAAGCACCAGAATATTTTTTTGAAACTTATAATGCATAAATAAAATTGAACTACAATTTTCAAGTTTTTGCAGACTGCAAAAGAAAAAGAAATAAAAAGGAATGAAAAAGAAATAAAAAAAATTATTTGCAAGAAAAAAATGATTTATTTATAGTTGCAATTTACACTACTTAAACCTACTAAACACCACAAAAACTGTACCATAAGTTTACTAAACACCACTAGTCAAACTGTACCATAAGTTTAGAATATAAACCTACTAAACACCACAAAAACTGTACCATAAGTTTAGAATATAAACCTACTAAACACCACTAGTCAAACTGTACCATAAGTTTAGAATATAAACACCACTAGTCAAACTGTACCATAAGTTTAGAATATAAACCTACTAAACACCACTAGTCAAACTGTACCATAAGTTTAGAATATAAAGATGGCATCGTTAGATTTTGTTATAAAGATAATACCTGCTTATGTGATTTAAGACGAAAGTTCATTTCAAAAACTTCATTTAGAAATGAGCAGTCTTCACTTAAATTTGCAGCTCTTATCTATTAATAAAAAAAATTATTACATTTTTTATTATTTCATATTTTCATTATTTTTATTTACTTATATCTAAACATTTACTAAACCAGAATAACGGATATAAAATCTGACCTCAGAACATGCAGTATGATCTAAGTTGCTATGAATGTATTTCGCTCTGCATACATCAAATGCATGTATAAGTTCATGAGTAAGGATACTATTGAGTTTTTTCTGTGATGATAAATTATTTTCGCATATAAATACCTAAATCAAGAGTATAGATAATTATACTAATTATAATAAAGCATAATATAATCTGCTTTATAATTTTTGCTTTATTATTTTAAATAGATTAGGGTCAATCAGCTATAGGTTAGCTATTAGGGTCATTCAGCATGGGTTAACACAGTTCATTTAATTTTGGAGCTTTTTGCCAGAAAGTGCTGAAAATTAAATGAATTTTCTTATAGTGCGAAACAGAATTTTTTGTAGTGTGATAGTAAATCTTGCGTGCACATAGAAGTTAAAGCAGTTGAACTTTTGTTTAACTTATACAACACTGCTAGCACTTTATAAAGAAAAGTCTGAAAAAAAGTAAAAAGATTTAGGCCATCAACGATTTATTTATTTGATGATGAGTAAATAAAAAAATCATTAAAAACACATTTTTATTCTACACTGCATATTGTAATTATAATAAACTTTATACTTAAGTAACCCCCTGTTAAATAAGTAAATAGTTTTACCAGCCCTCCCCTCCCCCTCTACCAATTCAATTAAAGAATATTTAATTCCTAAATATATTAGCCAATGTTCACAACTAAAAAGTTTATAGAAAAGAGATCTAACCTCATGACAATGGGAGAGAGGCTGAAGGTTGGGAGAGAGGCTGAAGGTTGGCAGATAGAACAGGCTCAATTACATTTACAATGCGTTTTTGGACCTTGCCTAGAGAGAAAAAAGCATCACTTGAAGAACCAGACCAAATATGACAACAGTTTTCAATACAGGGGCAAATGAGAGATTTGTAGAGGTAGGAATGGAATCAGGTGTTAGAAAATGGTGAGCACAATAAAGAGAAGCAACCTTAGTAGATGCTAATTTAACAATCAATTGTATATATGGTTTCCATGAAAGGTCAGTAGTAAATGATAATTCAAGAAGACACAAAGAGACTCAATGAGAGGGTTACCATTTATCAATATAGGAATGTTGACAGTATTGTTCACAAGCCACTGCAAACCCCAATCTGTTAGAAAAGTGAGATCAGATTCAAGATCAGCTGCCTGTTCTAAGCAATCGAAGAGAAGATTTTTTGACAAGACTGGAGTATAAAGTTGAGCCATCAGCAAAAAGAACTACTTTAGATGTAAGGCTGTCTGGAAGATCATTAATGTAGATAAGAAATAAAACAGGACCAATGATAGAATCTTGAGGTACCCCAGAAGTTTTTGAAATGAAGAAGAGTGTTGGCCCTAGAGGATAACTTAAATAAAGCAGTTAATGATTTGATAACTTCAAAAACTTTTCAAGATACAACAAAACCATATTGATTGTCTGACAGCAAATTATTTGATTTGTGATGGAATGTGATAAATTTGCCCATCAAAGACTCAAAGACCTTGCTAGTAACAGATCTGATCAGACAATAGCTAAAGGGGTCAGAATGATTTCCACAGTTTTAAAAAATTGGAAACACAGATGTTATTTTACAGTAGGAAAACAAGATTCAGCCAAACACTTATTAAATAGTTTAAAGAGAATTGAAGAAAGTTCTGGAGCACTCTTTTGTAAGACTATGACAGGAATGTTGTCTGAACCACAAGTTGTAGAAGAGTTTAATTGAGAAATAACTTTAGCAACAGAAGCTGGAGTGATTTGAATATCTAACAATGGGTTAACCTGTTTAATTGGAATGGAGGGAAGAGTATAGCCATAAGATTCAAGAGTTGAATTAGAAGAGATGTAATAAAAACAGACCCATGAATTAAAGATATAGCAGCTGCATATAGTAGAACAAGGCTTGATTTGGAACCAACGAGAAGGAATAAAAGCTTCCATTTCTGCCTGGATGCAGGAGGTTATATAGGAGGCACATTTATCACCAGAGAGAGAAAAAACATCAACTTAAGGACTGTCACAAAAAAAAATCAAAAAAAGAATCCCAGTCAGCTTAAGGGTAGTAGTAAGTATTGCGATGATAAAATGAGTCCAAAGAAGATGTACATGATGAAAGATTTATAGAGATCATTGCATGGTTGGAACCACCTGAGAGAGAAACTGAGCACAAGCTAGGGTCAGAGACATGCTAGATAAAAGAGGCGCTAAGTGGAAGCACATAAAAGAATGGTCAAAGGATTCAAACCTGATTTCCTGACAAATAGGTGAATTGATGCTCAAGTATACCGCTAAGCATAAAAATGTGACTATTGGAGTATTTATAAATCAAAGGATAGTACCCAATTTAAATTGGTCTCACAAAGAGCAAGCAAGTTTGGTAAATTTTGCAAAAGGTAAGATTCAACTGATGGAAGGTTACTTTGAAGACCATAAATATTTGTGAAAGATATATATTGAAACAGTTAAGTGGCGGGGATGATTTTTTATGTTTAACATTTTTGATTAGTTTTGGCATGGCATAAGTTTAATTAGAACTTGACTCATTTATAGATAGAGCACGACATCCCAAGCAATGAGCTTTTTTTAGACTTTTAAAATTGTTTCTTAAAATGAAACTTCTGTCAATAACCCCCTCCCCATTTAAACGCAGAACATAAAGTCAGCTTATATTATGCCGAGAGTAGACTTATATTATGCCGAGAGTAGTTGACTTTGGGAAGTACAATAAAAATAAGCATTTTTCAAATTTTAATTAAACTTTAATTTCTTTTTAAAAAAAAATACTTCTTTGTTGATAGGATCGAATCCCCCAAGAAGTTTTTTTTCACATGGCTCGCACAACAAATTCTTTTTATTTATAGTGCTAAAGATAAATATTTAAATAGATATATTTACACAAAAAAATAAAAATTGATATATTTACACAAAAAAATAAAAATTGATATATTTACACAAAAAAATAAAAACTGATATATTTACACAAAAATAACCAAATAAAAAACTTTTTTAACAAAATATTTAATAGTGTATCATTAATACTGTAAATCATTAAGAAGGTCAATGAGGGTATATGAAAGGGGGGAGTAAAATAATAAGGGGGTAATGGGCAAACCCTTAAAAATGGAGGGCATACAACTGAAAGAAGTAGGTATACCAAGGGCATACAACTGAAAGAAGTAAGTATACCAAGGGGCAGTAGGGTAAATAAAACTTTAAAAATAGAGCTTTTTTCACAAATTAATATAGCCTAGCCTTGTATGACAAATTTCATGGTACAAATTTTATTTAAAAATTAAAAAAATATTTAAACCTATGTATTACTGATATATTACCAAAATATTACCAATTTGTTTTAATACATTACCAATATAATGCCAATATATCAAAACAAATATGATTAATTAAAAGAGACAAACCATTTATATAAATTTTTTTTTACAAAATTTTTGATAAACTCAATGCAAAACTTTTAAGTGCAAAAACTTTTTTTGCTTAATTCAAGTGATGAGATGATAAGATGAGTCTGAGGGGGTAGTTCATTAGTATGAAGTGGCATATAAACCAGTTCAACATTTTATTAAGTTTTGGTTCAAAAAATTATGACACATCCTTGCCATTCACTATTAATGCTTGTATCGATTTTTTAATACTATGTAATCCATTCAACCAAATATTTGACAATTATTTTGCATGTTTTTCTTTGTTAGTTTTTTTGGGGGCTAAATCGAAATAAAAATGTATCACCTGGTTCCACACATATAATGTAATATTCTTTATTAAAACCTGAAAAAATATTTTGTACTTCTGGATCTACTTCTAAGAAGTTTCAAAGCTTTCACAACTTTTTATTAAATTTTTGTATTTTCTTTAGAAAACAAACCAACATCAATCAATTCAGTAGAGGTGAACCAATGCCTAATTATGGCCGATGGATACATGCTGATACCGATGCATCTACATCAGTGTATTTAAATTTACAGTCTTAATATAAGATTTACATACATATATATATATATATATATATATATATATATATATATATATATATATATATATATATATATATATATATATATATATATATATATATATATATATATATATATATATATATAGCTTAAGGACATAAAAAGCATAAAATAAGCATAAAACATCAGCCTAAGCTTAAGGGCATATTTAATAAGCATAACAACATCAACCTTAGCTTCATGACATATTTAATAAGCATAACAACATCAACTAAGCCTAAGGATATATTTAATAAGCATAAAACATCAACCTAAGCTTAAGAAAATATTTAATAAGCATAAAAACATCAACCTAAACTTAAGGACATATTTAACAAACATAAAAACACCAACCTAAGCTTAAAGACATATTTAATAAAGAAATGGTGCAACCAGGGATGCGGAGTCCCAAAAGGACTTTGGCTTTATATCTCTACTTTTTCCAAGTCTGTAGTGTCCAGAAGCTCTAAACATAATTGTTGACTTATGATCTGCTATAAGAAAAAAGTTCATGATATTTAATGACTTGAAACTTATTGTTTTTAAGCCCGGAGTCCTGGAGTCCCAGAGCCTTTGACGCCATTATACCTAAGGACTCCGGGTTCAAAAAACGATTGTTTCTCTAAATTAAAAGTCTTAATTTTTTTTCCTATTAGTAGTCCATTAACTTATTTATATTTTTAGAACTCCTGGATATCAAAAACTAAGATAAAGTAATCTTTTTGTGACTTTCAAATCCGGAGTCCTCTTTGGGACTCCGGATCCCTGGGTGCAACCAAGTCAAACTTGGGCAACCAAGTCAAGTCAACCAAGAAAGTGAATCAAGAGCATTTTTTTTTTAATTTTCATTATTTGATTTTTTTGTAAAGTTTAGATGGGTGACCCAAGAATAAAAATAAATGAGAATAGGTTTTTTGTTAATTTAAAATTATAAAATATATTTTACTTAAAAATATAAAAATTTCTGCGCTAAACTCTTCATAATAAAGTTCATCTTTCATTGAAAAATCATTGTTTAACTTTTTTTTTTGGTCATCTTTTCCTCTTTCAAAAGCATCTGATGTGTTGATACACATCATTAAAAGATATTTGAAACCTTTAGAAACCACCATATCATATGTCACCATAAAAACCACCATATCTTTTCTCAGTAATAATAATAGGAGCTTTATAATTGGCATTTGCTTTTTGCCACTGGTTAATAAAGCAATTTACTACCAGGGACTCAGAACCCCCAAAAAATCTGCACAATAGTGACAAGACTCCGGGCTAAAAAACAATAAGCAGGAGTGTACCCTCATGGTTGTCTGATAGCACGGGACGACTCATTTTCTCAAAGAGCTAACAAAATTTTTAAAAAATATCTGTCAGTATAAACCCATATTTAAACCATGTTTATTTAAACCATATTTTGAACTATAAAGATTTTATTGCTTGTGATTATTTAAAAGAAACCTTTAAAAAGCATTTAAAGTAGTGTACACTTTGTTTAATAATAAGTGCACTAGAGTGTATTATATAGTTTTACTAAACGTAATAAAAAGAAGCGGACGCGCAATTTAATATTTCTAAGTGCAAATGTACTGTTTTTTTAAACATTGTTGTTGCATTTTGAAGCACATTTCTTCTCAATTTAAAATGAGTTTTAAACTACTTTTTTTTCCATTCAAAAATCATGTGAATGGGGAGTTGAGTCATTACTCACACATAATATCTTTTGTTTTTCATTAGTAAAATAAATTTTTATTTTAACTTAAAAATTTATTTTACTAATAAATTATTAAAAAAAAGTCATACAAAATTAGTAAAAAAAAGTAATAAAAACCATTATTAGGATGCACGTGAGAAAACATTATTAGAATTAGAATGCACTTAATGATGCATGTAAAAATTCTTTTTTTCTAAAAATTTCTTAGTATAATAAATTACAATAAAAACATAATGTTTTAAGCATTCAACTAAATTAAATTTAATTGAAGATTGTGAGAGAATAATAGAATATTTTTCTTTTTATAAAATGTTTCTTTGCGGTTATGGCTTTCAACTTACTTTGCTCCATATAATGAAACCTTCGTTAATATTGACAAAAAGAAACAACACAAAGCAGATATCGACTACAACAAAAATGACAAAAATGACAATTAAAAAGTTGTATTTCAAGTTATCTCCTTACCAATATCTCTTTAACTAAGGTTACTTAACAATATTTTTTAACATCTTATAACATTTCACTTTTTTGTATTAATTAATTTACTTTTAATTAAGTCATTTCTTATTAGTCGTATTTTAGTAGTCAGACATTAAAATTTTTTTTCTTTAGTATTTTCATCACAAAAAAATACTAAAAAAAAATTATTATATCAGACTACTGATTATCATAGCAGATGATTCAAGTAAGAAATGAAAACTATTTCAGTTGCCTGCAGGGCAACAGAAAAAAAACCGGAAGGTACCAAATAGATAGATTCCAAGTTACTGAATTTCATGATTTTTTTCAGATCATATGCAGATCAGTCACTCAACATCTTTAAAGCTCCTGAACAATAAGTCCAAAAAATTTACATAAAATTTACCATTTTTGATAAGTTATAATTTTTATGGTGAATTTCAGGAAAATTTTCCTAAAATTTACCATAATAATTATTGAACTTATCAAAAAATTTACATAGAATAATTTAAAATTTGAAAAAAAAACAAACACCCTACTGTACTAAACCGACTCTAAGTATAACTGTTGTGTTGCTAAGCAATAATAAATATAAGAACAAGCAATTTAAAGAATTAATAAAGAAAATAATTAATTCCATAACATTTGAGGATACACTTTAAATTTCAGGACATTCCATAAAATTTAAAGATACATTTTAAATTCCAGGTCACTCCATAACATTTTAAGATAAAGCTCAAACTCCAGGTCATAATTTCAGGATCTCTATGAACCTTATCATTTTATGGTATTTATTTTTAATCATTTTAATAATATTAAAATATGCTAAAACACCAAGTTATAAAAATATTTAGAAATCTAAAGTGTAAGGTATAATGTACATACCCAGTACCTTAAAATTTAAAATGTATAGTACCCAGTGTAATTAAAACACCTTTGACTTAAATATTAAATATTCTTACCATCCCAGTTTATTTAATTGATGAAGCATTACTTGGATAGGTTTATCTAAAAAATATTAAAGTAAAATAATTTTTAAATAAAGTTTAGTAATGACAATTTATTTAAAAAAATTGCATTACTATTGGAACTAAAGTGTGCATTTCAAAACATAACACTACCTAAATACTCAATAGTAGCTGCCAGGGGTACTTTGAAAGTATAAATTAAGCAATGGTCCTTCTTTGCCACACTTTTATTACACTGGAAATCTCATTTCATATCTAGTTTGTGTTAATATTTAACAACTTTTTATATTTATAATACTTTATATTCACAGCAATATTATTAATTTGAATAAGTTTTCATTGTTATTTTGTAAGGCTTTTTAAATCAAAAAAAATAAATAAAAAAAACATTTTATTTTTCATTTAAAAATGTTATTATTAATTAGTAATATGATAATATTTTATAATTACAAAAATTATATAACTGAAATTATAAAAATAACATTTTATAATGCTTATAATATTTTAAACTAAAATATTAATTTATTAAAACTTTTATTAAAGTTAATAAATTAAAAAAAAAAAATCTTATATATATATATATATATATATATATATATATATATATATATATATATATATATATATATATATATATATATATATATATATTTATGTATGAATTTTAAACAAAAAAACTTACATGTAGCACATGCCTCTTTAACTTTTTGTTTACACTGAATATGCTTATAATCCATTTTCTGTTCACACTGTTCATTTTCCATTTTATTATTTTTAATGAACTATGTTATTTTCTTTTCTTAGAAACAAACATGGGAAAGTAATTTAGAATCTCTTGAACAAATAAGGCAAAATATGTATAAATATACACATATGAATAAAAAAAATGTGTGCATATAAATATATATACACAAACACACCTGAATAAAAATACAACATGAATAAAAAAGTTTGAGCTAAAATCAAATGCATTTTTAGCTCAAACTTTTAAGAACATTAAATAAAGTTAAGAAAATTCAACACAATTTTAATTTTAAAAATTTTCCTCTATAATTCAGATATCTAAATCAAAATATTGTTAAGTACTTCTTCTTCTTCTTCATCTTCAAAATCGTCTTCTTCAAATGCAGAATTAAGATCAAAGTCCTTAATTTTTAAAGTTTTTTTGTCACCATCAAATGCTGAAAGTGAGCTTTCACATCCATGTAGGCTATTTTTTAGGTATTCGATGCTTGTCTCAATTTGGTCCTCAAAAAAAGATACATTTTCTTTTTTAAGATTTGATTTAATATCTTTTACAGCAGCATCAAGAGAAAGAAGCTGGCAAGATCCACAGTTTTTTTGAGAAAACTGATTGATATGAAGCATCAAAGATGTCAACTTTGTTATTAAAATTTTGATTTGATTATTTTTAAGATTTCTTTGTGCTTTTTCAATTAGTCCAGCAGCTGTTTTTTCTCCCTCTCTTTTTAAAAGGTCTGAAGGATCACTAAAACCATGAGGACCAAGCTTTTGCATAATCATCTGCATGTTTTCAAAAATACTATTTAGCTCATTGTTTATTTTTTCGAGTTCCAATATCAAACAAGCATAGCTGCTTTTAAAGTCATTACTTAATATTTCCTTAAATGGCTGACTTATCTCTGCTTTGCTGTTCATTTCTTTCAACTTATACACATGATCTTTCTTATTCTTTATGAGTTTTGAGAGCTTCAGCATGTGCAATAAAAACTTAATTGGAAAACCACCATATGTTCCCGATATGTTATCACTGAGTAGAGTTTCAGCTAGCTTCAAAGGTGTCTTTACATCTGCAATTGGACTCCTTGTATTTTGTAAATCTATAAAATAATATAAAACTAATATATATATATATAAATTAAATTTATGAATTTATAATAAAACAGAAAAATAAATAACTAAAAATAGAAGATTAAATAATAAGTCTTTTATTTTTAAAATTATTTTTGATGAAAAAACAAATAAAAATTTAATATTGGAATGAAAAGTTATTAACTTTTAATTCCACTATTAAAACTGATGATTTGCTTCATAAGCACATTAATTAAAAATTTTATGAAAACTAGAATTGAAATTCGTTTTTTTTTTGTCTGTCTGTTTAGTCAAAACAAATTAACGGCTTTTAATGATTTAAAAGTCGTTAAATTGCAAAAATTGCAAAAAAAGTTATGCGCATAATTATGCAAATTTATGCGCACAGTTTATTGGCGAATATCTGTGAATAACTGTTATTTGTTGACATGTAAGTCTATATACATAAATTTCAGTATATTTTATATTTCTCTGTATCTATTTGTATATTTTCTCTTAGAAAAAATAATAAGGAATAGACCAAGTAAAAAAAAATTCTGCTGGAAGTTGTCAAAAGAATGTTGTGTTATGCTTCATTTTAAGGTATCTGAATATATATTTATTAGAAATTTTTAAATTTGTTCTTAAATGGTTTTATCTTTTTTATTACTTTAAATAAAAATATACTGACTGACATTGCTTCATTTTTATTGAAAATGTTGTGCATTGTACTCTGCGTTCTTTGTTACATTAAAAATAATTGATACTAATAAATGTTGTTTTATACTAGATAAATTTAAGTTCATTTCATAAACAGTTTGTATTTTTTTTTTTTGTCATACTATTTTGTAAATTATATATACTTATATATCTATATAAACTTATAAAAAGATATGGATCTTAATAAATCTTGAATTAAATTGTTATAGGTTTTTATTTTAAAAATTGTTATTTTGAATAATGAAATTATTTTAATTTTAATTTATTAACTTTCGACCTCAATGGTAAACCAGTGGTTAAACTAATGAGTTAAATTGTAGAGGTTTATATATCATATATATTCTAAAGTAATTGCATTTGACTTTTTTTTAAATATATTTTTACACAAGACATTTTTTATTTTTTTATTTTTACTTTTTAAAATAGTTTTTTAAATAGATTTAAATAGTTAAATTAAATTTTTATATAGATAAGAAACAAAGTAAGATTCATTGTGTTTTTGTTTTTATTACCAAATTATATCTTTGTTATTAGGATTGCAGGTTTTTGTTGATTTTTACTTGAACATTATCATTTATCTTTTTTTAGATATGTTTTCACCACTTTAAACTAATAATATTTTGATATTTTTATTTAATTTCTTTCTTTTTTTTTCTTTTTTTTAAATAACAGCAATTTATCAAAGTTGTTTATTTTATTCTTATATTCAATTAAAATAATAGTAAATAATTTTATAGAAAAGATCATATTTCTTAAGATTCTTTTGCGTTTATTTGTTACTACAGTAGTAATACTACTGTTAATATGTTTATTGATAATAGTTAATATGTTTATTGATAAAATTGAAACAGATGATATTAGGCTTAAATAAGTTATTAGAAAAAATACTATCAACTTGATAATAATTGATACTTTGGTGAAATGATTATAACTAAACAAGCTAAAATTATTTGTGGTCAAAATGTAAGAAATGCTGCTTGGCAAGAAGAAATTAATTTATTCCTAAATTAGTTTATTAACTTTTTTCCCCAAGAGATGGCATCATTGGTGCGCAACCCTGAACATGCAACATTGGTTAGAAATCATGTTAAATTATTATTACTCAGTTTTACAATTATGAACCTTCAGTAATACAAAACTTCTGTTCAATAATTTATGGCAATGTTACTTAGCAGTGTGTAAAGCAAGATTGTGTTCCTAGCCAGTCAAGAGATGTTATTAAGTTGTGGTATTACTTGGCACCATTTAGTGCCGGTTGGTCTTAATTTCTGTTAACTATTTTTTACTCAAAACATTTTGGAACTAAGACTAAGTAAAAATCCTAATATAATTAGTATCAAAATATAAATACTAAAAGTTGTTAAGCTAAATATCTTCTTTTTTTTTCTTCAAAGTTACCAATTATAATTTCTTGGACCCATCAGATAAGTGCTAACATTTATATTTTAATCGAAACTCAGCTTTACATATATCTGTTTTATATTATACTCAACTTTTTGTTTCTCATAACTTTCAGATATTCTACGATTTCACCATGGATACAATATCATGACTGAAAAGTTTAAGATTATTATAATAACTTTTTTATTATTAGTTTTTATGACTATTATTTATTAAACAATTATCAGATTTGTTATATATGTTAATTGTTAATTTATTTAATTTATTTACATTAAAAGCCTTTTTTAATGGTAACTGTGATAAAGCTATTTTGTGCTAATAAATATTTTTTTATCATTGTCATTAAAAACAATAACTAAAGTTATGATTATAATAATTTATTGTCACAGTGCCTTTGAAACACAGTCTGTCTCCTCTCTGTTTAATGTCAGTTTATTAATAAAGGCGAGCATTATTGAAACAATCTGTTATTACTAAGCTCTTATGTAAGCTGTTATTACTAAGCTCTTATTTATTTTTTGGTATCATAATTGATAATGACCATGTTTAAGATATGTTTTACAAGTCACTTACTAATTCATGAACACAATAATAAATATTAAAATAATTTAATATTTATTATTGTGTTCATGAATTAGTAAAATGATGCTCCTCTTTATTAATAAACTTACTTATTCTAAAAAACGATAATAAATATGTAAAATAATGCTTATGTAGTTTAAGGTGATCAATTTTTTTTTTTTTTTTTTTTTTTTTAGGTATTGGTAATTTGTACTTGGCTTTCCTTCTCTGGTGTTTGCTGTTATTAAAAAGAACTTAATAACTTGAGTTACATGGTCTATACTAAATGCCAAGACAAACAAAAGCAAGCAAAACCAAAAAGATTATATTATATAGATAGGGCTGCCATTGTCCCTATTTTTACGGAGGAGAGCACAATGCTAAACTAATTAAAATTAAAACTTTTACAGTGTTCTTCTGCGGAAAAACTAAGACAATGGCAGCCCTATATATATAGAGTTTATATTTTATATTTTTTAGATAATATATCAAATTAAATTGTTATTAGTTATTTATTTACTACTAACCCGTATTACGGGTTGCTTACTGCTAATCATAATTGTGAACTATTATAAATTTATTAATATTATCATTAAAAAACTATTATGGTTATTTTAAAAGTCAGTAATTGAAAAATAAAATTACTGAATTTTTAAAGATTTTAAATACTGAAAAAATTTGGTAATTATTTTTCCTTCAACTTCTAAAGAATAAACAAGAGTTCAAAGTTTCTGATTATGATCTATTTGTATCATTACAAGTTTTGTAACATAAATACCTATTTGCAACTTTACAAGTTTTGGACGTTCTTTAAAAATAAACATATGCAAATTCATTGATTCATACTTTTCACTTGCAACATCGATGTCTAATACAGAGAGAGGACCAATACCATTACTACAAAAGAAAAAAAAAGAAAAAAATTATACTCAAACTAAATAATAATTGAAATTTTTGTTAAATTTGAAATTTTTTTTAATTGTATAAAATAAATTGAAATTTTTGTTAAATGTGCTTTATATTATTTTAATACTGCCATATTGTATTTATAAATATATTGTATTTATAATTACATTGTATTTATAACTACATTGAATTTATAACTACATTGTAAAATTAACAGTTAATTAAAATTGTTTTTTTTTTAAAAGTCTTCTGTGCAAAAGTTTAGAAACAGTATTGTCCCCCACCATTATATCAAGTTTTTGTAAACAAAAGCAAAATTAAAGCCCAAAATTTTCTTGAAATTTATTGACTCACTTAATTTGAGATATTTCAAAAGCAGTGAAGTATAATTAGTTACCAAAACGTTTGTAAAACTTTATAATTTAATTAATTAGTGGTATTTTAAGGCTCTTTGCAATGACATCGCAAATGGTGGACGCTTTTTTCAAACGGTTGAAAATAACTTTTGAAAGGAAAAGAGTAAAAGGGAAAAGAAAACATTTATAAATTAAACAAAAATAAAATCAACAAAAAAGAAGAATAAATAAACGTTTTAAAAGAAAAAAAGAAAAAGAAATATCTGTAAGAAAATAAGTAAAAAAGTAATGAAAATAGAAGTTAAAAAAAAAACGTTAATGAATGAACTATATAAAAAGAATGGCAAAGAAAGAAAAAAAAACTATTTAAACATCGGAACCACGTTCGGCAAATCAAGATTTTTTTTTATTTTTTCATTTATTTCTTTAGTTTTCTTTCATTTATTTCTTAGGATTATTTATTTTATTATTTATTTATTTTTCTTCAGTTTTTTAGCGTATATAGTTTTAC
Organism: Hydra vulgaris; assembly: GCF_038396675.1. Classification (NCBI taxonomy): domain Eukaryota; kingdom Metazoa; phylum Cnidaria; class Hydrozoa; order Anthoathecata; family Hydridae; genus Hydra; species Hydra vulgaris. The sequence continues at coordinate 35,684,855 of NC_088925.1, read as the reverse complement.
TTATTATTTTTTGTTAGTCTTTTATTTATTTTTAATTAATATTTATTTTTAATGATATATAATTTTTTTTTTATACAGTTACATATTATTTGTTTTTATTTTCATTTTAGCCATTTATTACATATGTTTTATTCTACCGTGTATTATTATTTTTTTTAATCCTTTTTTTTTTCGTTTTTTTTCGTTTTTTTTTTTTTTTGCCAAAGGTAATTTTTTGTTTTGTTTTTAATGTTTGTTGTAACTTTTGTTTTGTTTTGATTTTCTCAGTGTTTTTCTGTTTATATTGTATTTATTTATTTGGTCATAATATTTGCAATATATTTTGATTATTATATTATAACAACTATGATTATATTAATATATTTACTAAATCTTTATAATTTTTTTTAGCAGTAGTCGTTTTTATGTCATCGTAAGTTGTTACGTTTTGTCAGGTTATTACTGTTTGTAACTGTAACTTTGTAAGTAAAAACGATTGCTGTATGAAAAGTAATACCGATTTATTTAAATTATTGTAATTACTTTATTATTATTATTACTATTATTGTTATTGTTATTATTCTTATTACTATTATTAATATTATTATTATTATTACAAAGATTAATTGTATATAAGTAAACTATTTTTTTAAGGTATTTACTTGAGATTAGTATTTCAATACTATTTGTAAATAGCCGTGAAAATTTATTTTCAGAATATATATGATTGATTGATTAAAAGCATGGAAAAAGAGTTTTGAATAAAATAAAGAAATTAATTATAAATGCTGTGGGAAAAAAATGACATTATTTGATAATGACAATGTTTTTAAACAAGGATTAAGTCACATTATAAAAAGATTTCATTCCCCCAAAACTATTGAAAGCAAGCCTCACTCTGAAAGACCTTAAGTTACAACTGAAAAGGCTGATAGATTGTTAGTAAAATATTCCAAGAATAATCCTTGCAAGACGCCAAACATAATTCAATTTATGTCAAACATAATTCAATTTTGTACCAGTTTCATGCCACAAACTATAGACTGGTAAAAAATTCTTTTCTTTGATGAATCAAAGTTTATGCTATCCAGTAGAGAAGAAGTTAGATCTCCAATATAATACAGGTTCAATCCAAAATATCAATTACCTACTTTTATGGAGGATGAAATTTTATGGGGTTGTTTTATTTGTAACAATGTGGGTTCCATTAATGACATAGAAAGTATTATAAACCAGAGAGTTTATTTAGACAGCATGAAGAATGTTATGCTGCCACATTCAAAGTATAAAATGACTTGCAAATTGATCTTACAACAAGATCCAAAGCATAGTGCCAGATCTCTTAAGAAATATTTTTAACAAAGAAAAATCAAATTTTTTGAATGACAGAGCTCAGATCTCAGCATCTTAGCATTTTTGCATCTTAGCATCTTTGGGAGAACATCAACCAACAATTATTTGGTAGAAAATCAATCAACAAAGACCATTTATTTGTTTTGAATAAAAAATGTTACAAAATCGTCAGTTTTTTTTTCTATTTTGAATTGTATTCTTTAAAGTCTATATCTAACTCATCTGATTATACAAATTCAGTATCAGAATGTTTTTGAAGACTTGATTGAAAATGTTGTCAGACGATTGTTGACCTATCATTTTCGCTTGAAATTGATTTGTTTTTGCAATCTTTCTTTTTATAAACTTTTCATAATTTTTGTCCTTACGATCCATTGACCACTTTCGCAGGCTTTTTTGATCATCCAAAAACATGCAATCTTTTTTTCTGGTTGGTTATGATTTAGTTTTATCTTTCATTATTATGTCATTAACATCTGAAGGAGAAATGTCAAAAAGATTACGCATTTCTTCCCAAAATTCTATGTGTGATTTTTTATACCCAGTAGATACTTTATTTCTGTTTGCTTGTAATCTACTTCTTTGATTTTTCCAATTCTATAATGTTATTCCTATAAGATATACGTATAAGTTAAAAAGTTAATTACTAGTATTTTATCATTTTTATACCATTATTTTTATAACATTATTTCTGTCAAAATTAGAAATTAAAAGTATTATTTATGCCTTATTTGTTTATGACAGAATATTGGAACTGAAGCCTTTTCCCATATATTAACAAGGCTTTAGTAACACACATCAAGCTGTTCTCTTTCGCCTGATAACCACCAGATTCATTACATTTAGGCGTAAAAAAAAATTTAGAAAGGGGGCAGGCAACAACGCCCTAAAGTCTAGCAGATTTAGAAAGTGATGTCATAAAGTATTTTCTATAATGAAGATATCCAAGCACTTCTCCTTTTGTTGGCAGCTTATTATCAGGTAGCTTTTCGATGGTTTTTTTCTACCAAAAAAACCTTTTTTGATCTTGCTTGAGACATTGCATATATTTTTCCAAATTCCAGACAATAGTAAGTGCAATGTTTAATAAAAAATTCCTTATATATATTTACAATGTTCCTAGAGATATAAACTAAAATCGTGCGTGAACAAAACCTTGAATTATACATATGGTAAAACTAGTAATAATCATGTTTTATTGGTTTATCTCCTTGAGATAAACCAATAAAACAGGTGTTTTTTTATACATATGGTAAAACTAGTTATTACCAGTTTTACCATATGTATAAGGGCTTGATCTCCTTAATGAAGATATTGTATGAGATAAGATAAATTTGTGCATCTTTCTTTTATTCTCATCTGACATAAAGCCTCTACATAAAGCATCTCTCTGACATAAAGCCTCTACAGCCAATTTCACTGGTATCAGCATAAATACTGCTGATAATATCAATTCTAATTCAGATTCCATAAAGTTAATAGCTGAATCTAAGTCAATCAGGGTTTTTTGAATGGAACTTTTTAATTTATAAAAGTGTTCTAGCCTAAAAAGTAAGCTGTTCTAGCTGGTCTCATTACTTTATGTTAATGGCAGTTCTTTACCATGTTTAGTTTTTACATAAACTTAAAGGATTTCATTTTTTGTCAGTGATTGTCTAAACAGCTTTACAACTTTTGTTTATCAATGGAGTCAAATTATTTGCTCTTTCCCATGGTGGCAAAGTTGCATCTTTCTCTTTTCTATAAATACCATAGTTGCTGCTCAAACAACTATCATCTCTAGTTCCATCAACTAAAACTCATTCTTGCTTGACTTGTCATTCATCAAAGTCTCATTCTTTTACTGTATCTGTCCCTGCATGCTCCAACTTTTATTCGTTTAGTTTTTTTCCCCACACTTCAAACCTTTGGAACTCACTCTTTACCATCTTCATGTTTTCCTGACTCATACCTTCAACTTTTCAAGTCTTTTGTCAACCGTTTCTTTGTTCTATAACTTTATTCTTTTTTTCTAGTAACTCACCAACTTAATAGTGGTTGCTTGCAGTTTTTGGTCGACGGACATTAATTGTCCTACTTTCTTCATCACCAAAGCACCATCCGTGGTAATACATACGATATCGCAATCAATTTTAAAGTTGTGTTCTTTCAGTAAGTTGTCAATTAACTTAACATACATTTCTGCTGGGAAATGTCTATTAACTTTTGCTAAACTCAAATTCTAAAATCTGTTTCTAGAATGAACATAAATGTTCAAATAAAAACTATTTTTTACAGAAGTCCACTTGTCAAATGTATAACTAAATCAGTTATCCTTGCCGCTGAAGTTTAGATTTCTTTATTATCAAGTTTCAAATTTTAGTAGTATATTTCTTAACTATTTGGCAAATGGATTCTGATGATTTTGGCACGTCAAAACCTCGAGCTATTAGCGATTTTCTTAGCTCATTGGATGTTATAAAAACTCTGGATGGCAAGCCATCGGTGGCTGTTATTTTAGCTGAAACATTCGGCAGTGTATCTTTGTCTTTGCTTTTTGTAAAATAAGTTAAAATTTTATTTCTGGGTCTAGCGAGTTGCAAATCAGATGTAGAGGAAATACCAGCAGTAGATGGCAAAATTGAAACTTTAATTGGATAACGTTTCAAATTTATTTGGTGAGAAGTCCTTAAATGTGTTTGGAGTCCACTAGTCGAGCCACCACAGGTCTTGATTTCTCTAGCACATTTTTTACATTTTGGTATAGCTACAGACTTTTCGCGCTAAAAATATTGCCACAGGGAGTTTTTGTCCTGAAGTCTTTTTTCAAAATCTTCAAATACTCTTGTTTTATCAGCCATGGCTAGGGCAGCATGTTTTTGAATACTAGAACTTGAAATATGATAAATAATATTGAAATACAAATTATATAAATATCAAAAATTTATAAACAAAATAAACTATTGAACTTAATATAGTAATATGAAAAAACATAAAACAACAAAAAAACATAACATCTCATTATTCAATAGAGATGTTGTTATGTTTTTTTATCTTGACTTTGAATACATGTGTATTAAACGTTTATTTAAAAAAAAAAATTTTTTTGACTTTATTTGTTGTTGTTGTTATATTTACAAATAAATATAGAACAACACAACAAAGCTTTTTTTATTTCAATAATCTAAGTTTTCTTTGTTGATATTTTCTTGCTTAGATATTTTAACTAACTATTAAAAAAGTTTAATATTTCAAAATATAAATGTAACTTATTTAATACTTTGGTAACTAAATATTAAAAAAGGCTTTCTACATCTAAAAAAGTCTTTTTTTATCCATTTTTATACTCAAAGTTTTCTTTGGTGATATTTTCGCACTTATAACTCTCTAAAAATCTCCTTGTCTAAACATGCACGAAGTCTCATCGAACAATTTCTGTCAAATGAAAAATAACTGAAATACCGATATATACCAGTATTGAGAGCTTGGTATCGGTATTTGAAAAACAGCCGGTATACTGAGATACCGGTTTTCGGTATACCGGTATTGGATGCCCTAGTCATTGGTAAAGAAAATTTTGTTTTTCAGCAAGATAATGCTAGCATTCATACAGCTAAGATAGTAAAGGATTATTTCAACAACAGTAAAATTGAAACATTCAAATATTCAGATCCACAGACCTGAATATTATTGAGAATGCTTGGGGATAGCTGTCACATGTAGTGTTTAGGGCTTGGTATCGGTATTGGATGCCTAGTCATGAAGGTGGTAAACAATAAAGTTTACTAGCTGACTTAAAATTATTCTTTGTATCAGCATGAGATGCAATTGACATCTTGTACATAAAACACAAAATAAGAAAATTTACAATTTTTTACCTTTTAGAATGATTGATGTGATTCAAAAAAATGGTAAAAATACCTACTATTGATTTTTTAAAATCGAGATAAATTTTTTCCAAAAGTGTCTTATGATTTTGTCGCACTGAAAAAATAGTTTTTTAAATAAAAAGCAAATGCTAAAAACTTACCCATGCCAAAAATGCTCACTACACTTCATATTATAATCTGTACTGGGTGCTTGACATGCTGAACAATACAGTCACCTCGCATTTCCTCCCCAACTTGTCATCTTACACATTGCACTTGCTGCTCAGAACTTTGAATAATACTCGCATCACTAAAAACAATTCTTTCCTAATCTTTTCACATGAGGTGTTTCTGCTTCTTCAATGGAGGACAAGCTTTTGGCTTCATGTCAAACAATTTTTAACTTTACTGTGTTTATTAAATACATGTTAATGTTTGAATTATGTACTGAAAACTACTTTAAGGTTCACAATTGGATTTATCATTGATACTTGCAAAAGATTTATCAATGGTTTAAACAACTATAAAATTTCCCAAAAAATTTTATAGTCGTTTAAAAACAGAACTCAGAAATATTCAAACCAACTTCGCAAGTTCATTTTGTTCAAATAAATGATATGAATAAAATGAACTTCAAACCTGATTTCACATAAGTATATGCCCAGGCTAAACATGTGACTATTAGTCTCTTTAGGAATCAAAGAATAAAAGCTAAAATTTTAGGCTTTTAAATTTCAACAAAACTAAATATAAAATCAAAAGCAGTTGCCTCTTTTTTTCTGATTAAAATATTTTTTACCTGAATGAGAAATTCCTTAATTTCTTATTCAGATAGTTTATTTGTGACTTTTTTTCCAGGAAACCCTAATCAAACCTTAATAGAAGGTACCCTAGTGAAGGTAAGGTGCAGATGTATGTATAAAAAATACCTACCTTTCAAAATTAACACGATATGTATTGTCTAAATTATCAACAGCATCTACAATCCCTGTAAACAAACGCAAGCCATCTCCTGTTGGATGAACTTTTGCAGTAACCTTGGTTCCAACAACCATTGGCATTGGTATTTCATCTGGCAGGTCTGTAAACACAATTACGATATATCTGATCAAATATTTAAAAATATTTTAAATTGCCTAATCAAATATCTTTAAATACTTTTAAAAATGTTTTAAACAACCAAAATATTTTAAAATATTCATAAAAATGTAAAAAAAAAATCAAACTTAACCAATTCACTGCAAAAACTCTAAATTTAATGGTTAAAATTGAGCTGTTTATAATTTGAGAAATACTAATTCATTCTAATTCAAATTTGGCTTTATTTTTAGTTAATGGTTACTCTTTATAAAAATTAATTTTTACTATTTCTTTGTTATGACTTTTCTACATGTCATGAGATAAAAATGGCTAATTTTTTAAAAATAAAAACATTAAGTGAGGAGTTAAGTGTAGTAAGTGACTGGGGCTGATATTTGACTGAGGCTGGGGCTGGGCCAGGGCCGGGGTTATAGCCAAAGCTGCCTAAATCTTGATAAACCCTATAAACCAAATATTTCATCTTGAAATAGATTGAAACTCGCCTTATGTTTATAAATACAAATAAATGAATATATATATATATATATATATATATATATATATATATATATATATATATATATATATATATATATATATATATATATATGTATGTATGTATGTATGTATGTATGTATATATATATAAATATATATGTATATATATATATATATATATATATATATATATATGTATGTATATATATATAAATATATATGTATATATATATATATATATATATATATATATATATATATATATATATATATATATATATATATATATATATATATATATATATATATATATATATATATATATATATATATATATACAGTATTGGACAAAACATTTGCAACCAACATCGAACAATGCTAAAAAGTGTTCCTAATTTTACATGTCTTAAAAACGAAACGAACTATACTACCACAGCAAAAAGTTCTTGAGTCTGGAGTCATAGCATGCCATGACATGAGCAATCAGCTGACAGGTGACAACACACAGGCAGAATTTCGTTGACAAGTGCCATTTTGCAGCGGACAAAACAAGTGCAACTTTTTTGGTTTGTTTCATTTTCTTAAGTCTGGTCCGTGTCAACGTCACGGAAGTTTTTTAATAATTAAAGGAAGTATCCAGAAGTTTCCAGAAACATGCAGAAGCTTCCAGAAATTTCCAGAAGAAGCATCTGGAAGCATCCAGTAGCATCCAGAAATATCCAAAAACATTCAGAAGCATCCAGACGCATCTAGAAGCTTCCAGAAGCATCGAAAAGAAGCATCTAGAATCTTCCAGAACAGGTTCACACAGCTTCATTTTACTATATAAGAGACATGTAAATTGACATGTAATTCAGTCAGTATATGGAAGTCAATCAGTCAGTATTATCAAGACAGTTTATCAAAGTGAGTTTCATCAAAGTGTTTTATCGAAGAACATCAATACAAGAAGTGAAATACAACAAGTGTTTCATTACATCAATACCGTCCACATCCAACCAAGACGTTGTGTTCCACAGAGCATTATTGTATTATCACAAGGTAAATGTAACACGGTAAGCCTTGAGAAGCGTGATTATTTATTTTTATTATTTTTATGACTTCAAGTGCAAAAATGGCTCCCGACAGTCTTGGATTGGAACTAAGAAAGAAAATTATTGGCGATTACGTAAGTGGAATGTCACAAAAAGGTATTTGTGATAAATATGGCGTGAAAAAATGGACCAAATCAAGACTATGTCCCAAATATCGTTCTACGGGGAAGTTGGCAGCAGATAACAAAGGTGGAAGACCGCGTTCCACCACTTCTAGAGAGGATTCCATGATTGTAAGATCCGTTAAGAAGGATCCCTGGATATCATCAGGACCGAACAATCAGATGACGTGCTGTTGAAGCCGGATTGTTTTCTTGACGCCCTGCAAAGAAACCGCTGATTTCATTAAAAAACCAGAAGAAAAGACTCCTGTTTGCTACATCTCATATTGACTGGAATGTGCAGAAATGGCAAACTGTCCTGTTCAGTGATGAATCGAAGTTCAACATCATTGGGAGTGATGGCATTTGCCGTGTACATCGACCGGTCGGAAAACGCCTCAATTTACGTTACTGCCATAAGACCGTGAAGCATGGTGAATGCAATGTAATGGTCTGGGGGTGTTTTTCTGCTAACGGTTTAGGTCCAATACATCGAAACGATGGAATAATGGACCGTTTCATGTATAAAAATATCCTGAAAGATGTTATGTTACCTCATGCTGAATGGAATATGCCAATAAAATGGTTTTTTCAGCAAGACAACGATCCGAAACACACTGCAAAAGTAGTCCAGCAGTGGTTTCAAGACAACCACCTATCGGTGATGGATTGGCCATCTCCGGATCTCAACCCTATCGAGAACCTGTGGGAGATTGTCAACCGCAGAATTAATCGTGAAGGTGTTCGTAATAAGGATCAACTGCTTGAACAAATCCAAAAGGCCTGGGCAGCGATTCCACAAAGTTTCATTGATCACCTGTTCAAATCTATGCCTCGAAGATGCAAGGCTGTGAACGACAACAAAGGATTCGCCACGAAATAATGATAGCAAAATACAGCTTGGTTAACATTTTGTCGAGTTGCACTTGTTTTGTCCAGAAGGAAATCAACTTTTTTTAATACTTTTGATTAATTTATTAATTTTCGTGTACAAATAATGAACTTTGTGATGAATAAAACTTGAAGAACTTTGTCTCTAAACAATATAAATTTATATAAAGAAACTAAATTAGCATTATTTGGTTGCACTCGTTTTGTCGGATACTGTATATATATATATATATATATACAACCCTCGGGATCAGGATAAACTTTCGGAATTTAGATAAACTTTCAACCATGGCTCAAACAGCTGTACGAGAGTGGTAAATGTTTTAATGCCTGCATGCAATCACTGGTTTCAAGTACAATGGTTTATTTCCACTTAATAAAAACAACATTAATCATAAAACATTAGCAATCACACAAACATTTAATCTACCACTATTAACTTTAGTAGCTTCCACTGCACCTATGCCACCTTGCTCAGACACAGCATCATCAGAAGCAGTGCAACATGTCAAAACTTGGCAAAAAATGTATTACCGAAGAAAATGTGATCAAGTTCTTCAAACAAAAAGTAAAGAAAAAGCAACAAAGAAAGCCGTGAAAGTTGCTAAACTTAACGTAAAGCGTAGACTCTTGAGCAACCACAGCAAAACAACAACGAAGAACAAGTACCATCAGCCAAACAATTAAAAGATGTAAAAAGTATAGAGTACACAGAGAAATGTTGCAATGTGAGAATTCGATGTGTCTTGAATGGTTGTGCAAAGAAACATGTTTAACAAAGAAATATGAAGTTGGAACTGAATTTTTTTGTGTTAAAAACAATAATAACAAAAAAAGTTAAAACTTAAAAAAATTCAATGTTTTCTCAAGTGCGCGGTTTTATCAGAACATTGCCTAAAACCGCACAGTTTTTTTTTCTTCACATTCAATATTTTTGATAATTTTATTATATATTTTTAAATATATATTCATATTTTCTTATACAGTTTTTTATTACCTATCTAATACATATATATATGAAAAAAAAAAATTATTTAAAAAAAAAGTTATCTAATTTTTATTGATTTGAGTGCAGTTCCATCCGGTTTTACTCTATTAATTTAATGTTTAAAAAAGATGCTGAATCTCAACAATAAATGTTTGACACATCTTCAAAAAATTATTATTTTTTTTTTGTGAAAGATTTGTTAAACATTTATTGTTGTGTTTTTATGCATATATAAAAGAAAATTCCATTTAAAGATTCAATAACTACTTCCATTCACAAACATGTACATCACCATAACAACCCCACAAGTAATTGTAGAGATGTCAGACTTTTGTCCAATATTTTGTTTCCACTAGTTTTTATATTTTTATTTTGTCTTTGATACTCACATTAAATATTTTCAATTATCACACAAAATCTTTTTTTAATTCTGCTTTGTAATATTTTAGCTTTCGAGCCACATTATAAAAAATAATTCCTTCTTAAAGAAACAATACTGATAAATAATTGAAGTATTTTGTTGGGAATATTATCTGTTAGATCCATGAATCTGCTCATTATAACTTTGGAAATCAATTATAGAATATACTAACAACTAGCAAATCTTTTCCATTAATCTAAAAATATTCAAAGATCCTCAGTCATTTTGTTTATTTACATCAGTTTACACAGAACTATTTTTTTTACTAGTGTAATATAAGTTATAACTTGTTGGACTTTTTTATCATAAATTAAAAGTATGACAGGCCTTAGGTTGTAACCTGTCCTTCTACACATAATATTTTGTAGCTGACGATTACAACTGTTCTAGTAAACTTTAACTAAATGGATTTACCTTGGGTTATTTATTTTTTGTTTGAACTATATGTGAACTCAAATTGTTTAGACCAAAAATAATTGCTTTTGGGTAATATTGGTTCTGCTAGGTAATATTTATCTTAATGTTTATAGTAGGGGTGACCAATGCTTACTTTTGGTCATTGCTGATGGGTACTAGCAGATACCAATGCATCAACCTTATACTTAAATTTATACTCTATTGTTAAATATATATTTTGTTTTTAATTATTTCTAGTTTTTTAGCTAATATCTAACATATTTATAATAGTTAACATAATATTTAACATTTTATAACATTTATAACATTTATAACATTTATAACATTTATAGCATTTGAAATTATAGATAGTTAAATAACATAATTGAAAACAAATCATGAACAAAACCACTGCAAGACATATTTAGTATTATTTTGTTATTGATAAAAAGAACGCTTTACAAGCAAATATAAATATTAAAAAAAAAAAACAGTATCTCAACAGCATTTCAACAGTGTTTAAAATACTTGTTGGCGATATACATTTCAACTGTTGTAAGTAAGTACCTTTATAATTTCTAAAGATTGTTACTTATCAGAAATGAGAGAGGGTGAGAAAAAAGTTTCATGAAATTTTTTTAAGCAGTGGAACTAACAGAAAAAAGATATTAAAGATGTAGCCAACAAAGTTAAATTTGGCAAGTTACAGAAATAAATAAGAAGAAATAAAGAAATGAAGTTACAGAGCAAAAATAAATAGCATGAAAAATTCCTTTAACTAAAGTATATAACAAGCTTTGCAAAAATAAAACCAATCTTCAATAACAGAGCTTTTTAAGCGATCATACCGATTGTTGCTAATGTTAACAATGGATTTTGATGTTGAGCACTTAACTTCATTAACACAAGGCAGAGAAAATCTATAGCAAAGAATATACTTTAGGATTTCACTTACCTAGGAAACCTTGGTCATTTTTCAATCTCCGAAATAACGAGAAATGTGAAAAATATTATTTTTTTTGCTCAGCACAATCGTGGTGGGCTGTGCTGGGTAACAAGCAAATGAGGTTATACCTTATAATATTATAACATATAACTACTATATTATAATTTCTTTTGAAATATTCAAAAGAAATTATATTTTTGATTTATTAATTCATTAATAAATATTAATTTATTAATGAATTTCAAATTATATTATACTATTTAAAATTCATTAACAAATTAATGAATTTCAAATAATAGAAAATTTATCCGAAAAATTTTTTTTTTAATGGAATGTTAACTTTTTTCACTTTTTAAGTTCTGATAATTACTTTAATTAGTGGCTACTTGCAGCCTTGTTGGAAGTGAAGATGTTTTAAAAAAAAAAAATTATTTATTTTAATTTTATGTATTAATCCTATACTTTATAAACTTATGGTTATACAATATAATAAATTAATGGTATATTAATATGATAAATTTATGGTATACTAATGTAATAAATTATAAACTACATGTTTTGCAATAATTTTTATTGATTAGTTTATTTGTTTTTATTATAAATTTGTATATAAACTAATATAAAACTAAAAACAGAACAAATATTTATTTTAGTATATTTGTTTTAATTATACTACCTATTACATTAACTTTTACATATAACATTAATTTGTTTTAATCTTCTAAACTTATTTTTTTATTTCTTTGTTTTTATTGTTAAAAGAAGTAACAGTATTATTTAAATACTTTTTGTGTGAATTTTTGTTTTCGACTTTTTGTTTTATGCTAATTTGAGTTTTCAAAGTCTTAAGTTTTATGTTAATTTCAGTTTTAGAAATTAACATAAAACTTCTCAAAACTTGTGCTATTTTAAAACTTTTGATTTTTACTGCCACTTAAGCAAGTTTTTAAGTTTACAGCAAATTTACTATAAAATAAATACATTATAAACATTGCTTTGGCAACATTTTCCCACTTTTTATTGCTAGTTTAACAAGATTAAAGCAGTGGTATTACTGAATAACTTATTAGGAACACATATAATATGTATATTAAATATATATATATATATATATATATATATATATATATATATATATATATATATATATATATATATATATATATATATATATATACGTATATATAATATATATATATATATATTGTATTCAAAAAAGAGTAACAAAAATAATCACAGAAAGCAAGCATAGGTCATATGAAGAGAGACTTCATATCCTTGGACTTACAACTCTTGAAGAAAGAAGAAATCGAGGTGATTTAATCCGGCAATTCAAAGTCGTTTATGGTATCGAAAAAATAGAATTTGCCGTACCACAGGTGTATGCCCCATCAATATTAAATTACTGCCTAGGAGGGGACAATCGACAATTAACTAAGCAGGTAGTCAAAAACATTGCATTATATTTTATTAAATTATTGCATTTTATAAATAAACATAAAAATTTATAAAAAGAAAAGACCCAATACTAGAAATGCAGGACCAGGTTTATGTAAAAAATAATGTACTATTCAAGTTTGTAAATCACCTGAAAGCAAAGTTCAGTTGGCAGTGAATTTTAGTGAAAATATAAAATATATTAGCCCAGTTGAGAATGAATCACAAAGATGTTGATGTGTATTGGCAATCAAAAGCCTAGTCAGATATGGAGTTTAGTACGGAATGGGTAAAAAAAACTTTGAAACAAACTGTCAAAATTGGTAACAATAAAGAGTTGATATTATTTGTGAATTATTTCATGCAGAAGTAATGTTGATAAATGGATTAGTTTGGTATGGTGTATCTGCAACTATGAATAATAAGCAACCTAAAGATTGTGTCATAGGACAGATGCTATCCAAGAGGAGTGGTTGGGTAATAATGTCAACCTTTTTTTGAAAAAATGGATACTTGATTCCAGCAGACTGAACAAAACATTACAAAATAAATTTTGGAAGGTTTTCCAAATTATGCTGTCCCACCCCCAATGTGCTCTACCAATACTTGCCACAGAGCTCAAAGACATGTTATCAGAAGAAAGGCTAAAACCAACAGAGGTTGATATAGATAAATCAGAACAAGTGGATGACCCTAAAGAATATTTTGGGATTAATAAATTTAATCAGGAGATTCATGGATATTACAAACAGTATATATTGGTAGAATTATATAGTATAATGCAAAATTAGAAGAACATTGTGTTAAGGACAAATCTGAGGATTATATTACATTGAACAATATTGATGGAATTCATACATTTTTAGTTGACTAACTGTAAAACATTTTATCTTACATGTTTTCAAATTTTATTTACTTTTTCTATCTTTTGATAACCTTTTTTATCTTTTAATAACCCGAAGCTTAGAAAAGCTTAAAAGACACTTTTAGTACTAGATTAGTAAAAGTAGAACTATCGAAATAAGAAAAAATCTTTCTATTCTAGCCTATTTGTTTCTTTTTTTTTTTTAAAAAAACAAAATAATGAGTAATGACTTAAAATTGTTGAACCAATATAACAATTATTTGCATCTTGTTAAAAAATTATCATTATTAAATTATTAATTATCTCTACATTTAAAAGCAAATACCTTTAAATTGCATCATGTCTGCAACTTCAAAACCTTTCAGCTGGTGAAGATAACGAATTTTCTTACGTTTTTCATTTAAATAATTGACTTCTTCATTAAAAAAAGCAGGCGAACAGCGTCTTGGTTTGCCCATCATTCTTCTTATTATTGACCATTGTCTTTTAGTTAACATTCTGGTCTTTAAATTTTTAAACAAATGTTGTAAACATGATTCAAAGTCATTTTGATCCAGAAGCAATGCTCTATCAATATTTGAGTAAAACCATTCATAATAACACCAACGACGACTTGCAGATTGCTTCAAGCAACTTTGCAAATTTACAAATATTTTATTTCTTAAACAACTTTCAAAAAATGGGTTTCTCACTTGAGATGAAATTGACTCTGTTTGCTCAGTAAAAATATCCAAACTTATTGGATCTATGTGAAAATGCTTTTTTACAGGTGAGGGCTCTGCACAAAACTCCTAAAGAAAAGAAAAAAAATTGTATTTTCACTTTCACATTAAAATCTTATAAGAAAAATGTTTTCCATAAAAAATTATATCAATAACAACTTCCAAGATATTGCAATTTTAATATTGGTCCCATTTTCAAAAACGTGTCTACTTTCACAGAATTTTTTACAAATATTTTTAATAATAAAATAAGAAATAGTAATGGGAAAAATATGAACATACATTTTAAAAATGCTTTTTTGGTGGAATTCAAAAAATCTAATATTGAAATATGGAGTTGATATATGTTTAAAAACTATGAAAACATCTATTTTACAAGACCCAACTGAATAAAATTACAAAAAAATGTAAATTTTTTTTAAGCTTTTAATATTCTTAGTTACTGATAATCTTACATGCCTTAAAAAGGGCAAACTTAAAAAACAAAAGAAACAAATTGAACTATAATTACAAAAGAACCCAATTTTTTTTAGAAATTACTAAAAAAAACAACTTATATTTAGTTTAATTTATAGACTCATATAGATTTGAAGAAAAAAAGAATTACGAGACATAATTAAGAATTATAAGAATAATTAAGAATTATGAGACATAATTAAGTGTGACAATTAATTATTATTAACTGAAAAACACAAACTTTTTTATTTTTTATTTTTTTGTATATGTAACAATTTTTTATATTATAAATTTTATACAAAAACTGACCAAGTGTTAATATAGTTAATAAATTGATTGTTAAGGGCATGTTCCTTTGAACACATCATCAGTTAGCAAGACTAATTTGTTTAACCACTAGGACGGTCACAATAGATTATATAGATGATGCATTGTAGTGGATATAACAATGTTAAAAGAAATCTTAAATCAGTTAACAAATCTGATTTGTGAATCTTCGTCAGGAAGGACATCCTACTGCAATGTAGTTGTTAAAAAAGTTTTATTGGACAAGACAGTTATTGTCTTTTTCTTGTTGTATACATGTGTGATGGCTGTAAAAAGAAGGAATGCTAAAAGGTGAAGAGTGTCAGGAGATGATGTCAATGTTATTGTCTATTTTATATTTTTGGATCATGTCACCAGGGATGCACCTTTCTTTAAAGGTGGTGAGGCCTAGTTTGGTGCACCTTGTTTCCTAGAAATAAAGCAACAACTCATATGAGAATTTTGTTTCTGAACTTATTCTAATAAATATTTTTCTGAGGATGAGGGCTCCTTATCATAATATTAAATTCAAGATGAGGGCGTAATATGTAATGTAAAGTTTTTGCCATAGTTTTGAGTCTCTGCTTATAAAGGTATGTTTTAGTAAACCAAGCATTTTCTCAGCTTTGGAGGCCACAATAAGAGACTTGGCACTGGGCTTTGAATTTATTTTTAAACACTTTAATTATCATGTTTATTAGTATTATTTATTATATTTACTATTACAATTATAAATTTTCAGACATTTTGTTCTTTTAGATGTTACCTTTTTCTTTTTAAACGTTATTGTGGTTACAATAAAAGAGTTATAAGTAGCAGTAGAGTCCGAAAGAACATCCTTAAACAAAGAAAACAAAGAATCAACTAAAAGAATTAAATGTGTCTTACAAAGATAAGAATCTAGAAATTCAAGTAAGCTTCTCAAAACTTGCATCATTTAAGCCAAAATGGTGATTTGGTCAGGTCGTATATACTCTGTTTTTTTGGCGCTAAAGTGTCAAACTGTTTGTGAATGATTTAAACATTATTAAAACATGTAAATATTTATTTTCAAAAAATCTTTGTTCAATAAAAAGCAAAGAATATGTGCAAACAGAAGGTGACAATTTCCTTGGTAAAGGGCAACAATATATTTGTATAAAATTTTTGGAGAGAGTTTAGGATTTTAGTACAGGATGAAATACAGAACACAAGAAATACAGAACTGTCGCAAGAACACCCAACAATGTTCTTTACATACATTAGTGATATACTAAAAAAAACAAGGAAGGCATTTTCAAACAAATTTCTCACTGTTTTATATTAGACAACATTATACATTATGTAACCTTTGTTTGCAAAATTTTTATAAAATAAATTTACTTATATATATATTTTTTCAATATTCAAATATGTTTAGTATGTGAATGGTCAGATATATTAATTATATCTTTAAGATAAATATCTGAATTCACTATTGCAACTGTTGCAAGTGAATTCAGATATTTATCAACAACATATTATTTATCAACAACACATTAGAACCAATAGTCTTGCAGACTATTGGTTCATTATGGACATTACTTTACCCATCAACAGTCATAGCTACAGACTGATCAAGAAACAACCTTGAACAGCTAGTTGAGCTGTTTTTGTAAACAGTTATTTTATACCAAGATCAATTCTATAAGGAGAGTTATATCCTGTGTATAAGAAATTTAAATGGAATAATTTATACAACTAATCCCATTCAAATTTTGATAAATTTTTGATGGCATCAGTAGCATAAATCATTCTTGCTATCAATTGCTACTTTTTTAGATTTTGTGATTATTTCAATTTAGTTGACACCATCTTGCCACTGCTTGCTCTTGCCATTATTTTCTTATAAGAAATCACAAATTTTTCTTTCTCTGCAGTATCGGTTAAACACAATGAAATTCAGCACCTTTTAATCGTTTATTACTCAAAAACTACTTGACAAATTTTTTTAACTTTTTTGCACACAGAAACTAATGTGTTGTTGTTTGATTGTAATGGTAATAAGTATTGGTTATAATTGCTATTGGATTAAAACGAGTAAACAAATATTAAATCGAAAAATAGCTTTAAAAATTTTTCTTTAAAATCCCTCATTGTCACAAGTTGACATTTCAAAATTGACAGATGTTTCTTGAACATTAGTTGGATTTATTTTTTGGTGATATAAATAGACTCAATCTATTGAAAGAGAAGCTGAGGGTGGAAAAAAGAAAGGACTTAAAGATAGTTATAATGCAAAATCGATCATTCGCTTCATAAAGACAAATCCATATCAGTCTCAGAGAGATTTTGCGAGAAAATTTAAATACAGCCAAGCTTTGATAGGAAAAGTACTTAGATCTCAAGAATATAAAGCATATCATAAAAAGAAAACTTTAAAGCATTGAAGGAGAAATTAAAGCAATTTGCCATTCAAAAAAACATTAACTTTTGAAACCAAGAAAACCTGTGCATAATTGAAGATGATGCCCTATTGCCAAAAGGACTTTTCACAATTGACAGGGCAGGAATATTTTTATCAGCCGAAATATAGATATGTAGCCGAAAAATTTGGGTTTTCAAAAAAATATTCAAACTGAAAAATTTGCTCCCAAGTTTCTTATATAGCAAGCAATCTGCTCCTATGGTTTAAAAAGTACATCATACAAAACTTGTAATACTTTGAACACAGATTTATATATAAAAGAATGCGTAAAGAAAGACTTTTTGCTATTTGTTAAAAAGCATGAAATGCCCACAACATTTTGGCCTAATTTGGCTACAATTCACTACTCCAAGAAGTCGCAAGAATGGTATGAATAAAATGGCGAAGAAAAAGTTATTGGTCAATTATAAAAGGAGTCTTATTGAAAAGCAAGAAATTAGCTACAAATAAAAGTTCAGCTTTCTCAACAAAGGATTGACTAGTTTGTGCTTTCTCAGTTGCCTGGTTGATATTTTGTACATTGTTTTGACAAACATTAATGTTCTCAACATCATGAACCTTTATCAAAATATTGCATTTACCAACAACTAATGTATTTTCTTATTTTAGCTACTAAACCTTAGATTTGCACAAAACAGTCTTTGCATTTATCTTTTATTTTAACTTATATCATGAAAGGAATATATTTATATTTATTATATAATTAGTGACAAAAATAGAAATTAATATAAATAGACAATGGGTTAAAATATGAAGAAAGGTTCAAATTAATTTTATGTCAAAAAGGGATACTTAAATTTCTGTTTTACGTTAGCTAAAATTTACTTAAAAGTGTTTCCAAGTTTTTCATGATGCATATTACTAAAATTATTAATTGTTTAAGTATTTACAAAAATATGACATTAAACTCAAGTTGAAAAAGTTGATCAAAAAGACATTACGAAGTAAGAGTTTATTCTCAATAATTTTTAAAACTACAACAAGATAAAGTTGTTTTATTTTTATCTTAAAAATTTGAGGACATATAAAAATATACTATAATAAAAACATATATATATATATATATATATATATATATATATATATATATATATATATATATATATATATATATATATATATATATATATATATATATATATATATATATATGGGCTTACAAAACAGTATTATATAGACAATTTTATATTATCTATATAATACTGTAATAAGTAATAAAAATGCTAGAATGTACATAATAACCTAATAGGGCTATATAATTATGTTTTACTATTGTATATACAACAATCAAAGTCAACTTTAAAAACTTTGGAATTATTAATGAAAAGTTTGATTTTTATACCACTTATAACCAGATATCAAAAAATACAAAAGAGTGTGTAATCTTTAGTCACCTAACAAAAGAAAATGTAAATAGCAAAATCATTCTTGAATGTAATTGTTGTAAACTATAATAAAATAGTCTTTCATATATATTTTGGCTTTTATCAAATATAAGAAAAAAGCTATACAATAACTACAAACATCTATTGTATTTAAATAGTGTAACTAATAACCGTATGTATAATAGATTATATATAAATAGCATTACTAATAACTTTAATATTCAGAAGACAGGAAGTGACGCCATTAATATTATATTACATTATTACTTAAATTATAACAGTCTTCTCCATGTTAGGAAAGTTTTAGGGCGTAGAGTATAGACTTAACCTCTGATATTGTATTAGGAAGGAAAGTAATCGTTGAGATACTTTGGCCTCTTCATAATGCGTCCTGTTCTTGATGGTATGTTAGTAAGATTCTCGGGAGTAGTAACTTTCTGTAAAGGCTGACTAGGTACCGCTTTGTAGGTGACTGATTACAAGGGATACTATCTATAATTGAATTCTCAACTAATTGGCTTGAAGTTAGTTTCATTTAGTTCTTCTTGGTTTCTGTTTATTGAATTGCTAATATTGTTGCTAATGATCATCTGTTCAATGTTCAAATCACCGGATTGTTGTTGGACTGATTCTGTTGAGGGATTTAGGTCTTCTAGTGGGGCAAGTTCTTTTGTTGAACAAACAGTGCCTATTATTAATGAGCGTTGAAAGTTCATCATCCTCTGATGGGGTGTTTCGTTAGTGACGGTACACAGAAGTCCTCTTATGGAGGACAAAGCCATTTGCAATACTATTTCCCATTTCTCTTTTCCTAGACTTAAGATTTTCAGAGCTAGACTAACAGCTTTTAGTATTGTTCCGTTTATTTGTTCACACTGACAATTGCCTCGGGGATGGTAAGGAGTGGTTCTAGTTTTAATTACTCCATTCTTTTCTAGAAAAACTTTGATTTTTAAGCTTTTGAACTGAGTTCCACGATCTGTATGAATAGATGATGGTGCACTAAATAATGAAAAGAGGCTGAGAAGGTGTCGTATAACAGTGTCAGCTAAAATGTCTTGACAGAGGAATGCAAATGGGTAGCGTGAGTACTCGTCAACCACCAGGAGGATGTATTTGTTTGCTGTAGTGGATTGTAAAGGTCCAACAAAGTCCATCGATAAGCGTTCCCGAGGCCTTGTTGCCTGAATGAGACGACCTGTGGGTGGTTTGTAAAAAAGTGGTTTGAGTTCATTGCAAGTTGTACATTGGTATGTTAATTGTTTGATTTCTGCAGTGGAGTATGGTAGATTTCTGGTTTTGCAGTAATGTATCATTCTTGTAACTCCGGGATGGCATAGCTGGGAATGGATACTGTAAAACGCTTTAGTGTTATTTACAGTCGAGCAACATCTTGAAAAGGCATCTGTTACAATGTTTTGGTTCCCCAGCCTGTAAGAAATTGTATAATTAATATCAGCTAATTCCAAACGCCATCGCGTTAATTTTTCATTTTTGATTTTTGTTGCACTCTTGTTGTACTAAATCATTTTTTACTAACTGCAGTATTCATTCCGGAAGGCCTACACTCTTTATTTCACTTTAGGTGAAACAAAAGGTTCTATCTTTACTTCTGTATCGTTAACTCCAACAAAACACAATTATTTACTGCTAAAAATCTAATATTATTGACATTCCTATATTGACAAATGACAAAAATCTCACTCTCAGGCAAGGTTTAAAAGCACATTGTAAATGTAGTTGGACCCAGGGATACAAAGTCCCTGGGTCCAACTACATTTACAAATGTAGTTGGACCCAGAGACAAGATACAAATAACTCATCTCTATTTTTTCAAAAAACTAGGAAAAGTAATTTTTTTGTGACTTTCAAATCCGGAGCCCTTTTTGGGAATTGCATTCATGGTTTGACCTGCTTGGTTTTATCTGCCAAACATGAGCTACTATATCATTGTTGTAAGATTGTATCTCTTTGATACAATCTTATGTCTTATCTTATGATCTTTTGTTGTAAGATTTCATCTCTTTCTTTTTTCTACAAATACTATCAAGGATGCTACTCAAATAAGCCATCATCTCTAGTTAAATCAACCAAAACTTATTCTCACTCGGCTTGTCATTCAGTAAAGTTGCATCCTTTTACTGTATCTTTCCCTTCATGCTATAAAAATTTTTATTTATTTGGATTTTTTCCTCGCACATTGAAAAACATCAAAACTCTCACCCATCTTCATGTTTTTTTGACTTACACAACCTACAACTTTTTAAGTCTTCAGTTAACCCTTTCCGTGCTGGTTATTCTATCCTTTGTGTTCTAGTAACTCGTAACTTAATAGTGGTTGCTTGCAACCTTTTTGAAAGTGAAGTTGTTATATATATATATATATATACACACACACACACACACAAACACACACACACACAGATATATATATATATATATATATATATATATATATATATATATATATATATATATATATATATATATATATATATATACACACGCAATCCTAGTCTGCATTTACGGGGACTTTTATTTAGTTTTTTTGTTCCGATTATGTATTTTTATTTTACTCTTTTTATACTAGTTTTATCATATTTATATTTATTTTTAACTTTTATTTTATTTTATAAATCGCTTACTAGACAATGGACCTGCCAAGTTGTAATAGTGTTCCTCCGAGTGCTGAGTCGGAGGCATCAGTTTCTATTGTTAATGAAACTTTTAAATTAGGGGAGGCTAGACAAGTTTCTACAAGTTTTTTTTTGAGTATTTTCATTGCTTCCTTGGCATTAGGGTTAAACCCTTTGTTGGAAAATTGTCTCTTGCTTGGGTAAGTGGGAGAGTTAATGCTGTGCAATTGTGTATCCACTTAGCGTAATAAGCAAATAAACCTATCATTCGGTTTAGCTCTTTTAATGATCTTGGCTCAGGCATATTTATCAGTGCTTCATATCTTTTGGGTCTGGCTTTATAGTTCCATTTTCATTAATATGGCCTAAGAATTTGATATGAGTTTTTTTAAAGTTACTGTTTTCTTCATTTATCTCAATGTTGGCGATTTTAGCTGCGTGTAGAAAGCGACTAAGATTTTTATTGTGCTCTTGGGCATCTTTTCCACCGATAATTATATTGTCAAGATAAGCATATGTGTTTTCAAGTTTATTATCCTGAATGAATTCCTCCATTACTTGTTGAAAGATTGGTACCGCGTTTGTACATCCAAAGGGTAAGCATTTGAATGCGGTAGTGGTGTCATGGTAGAGCGCTTGCTTTATAAGCGAGAGGTTCCGAGTTCGATCCCCACCACGTCCCTAGTAGTACCGCGCTCAACTTGTTTCTCCGCACAGCGGCCTTGTTCGTCAAGGTTCGTGTTTCAGAGTTATAGAGTTGAGAGAGGGTTATAACCACAATTAAGTAGCCTCCTCGTATGTAGTGGCCTTCTCGGCCTTGGGGAGGTGAATTAACAAAAAAAAAAAAAAAAAAAAACTCCTATAATTTGCCATTAGCTTCAAATGCGGTTAGTTTGTAATCTTCAGGTTGTATTCTCACTTGATGATACGCCGATTTGAGATCAATTGTGCTAAAAATTTTATGGACTGCTATTTTAAGTATCAAGTCATCGATTCGTGGTGTAGGATATGAATCGAGCGGAGTGTGTAAATTATTTGTATTTGAATAATCAATCACGAGGCAATTTTTATTTCCTGTTCATACTACAAAACATTGAGCTCGCCAAGGGCTGCGGCTTACTTGAATTATATCTTTTTTTAGTAAGCCGTTTATTTCATCTGTTATGACGGAGATATTTTTTGGAATACGTCGTGAGGTTGTAGCTACTGGTTTTATTTTGTTAATATCAATCCCAGGTATTAAGGCGTATGTTGAACATTTAATACTTTTTGTTGCTAAACAAAATTTTAGAAGCTCCTTGTTTTCTTTAAAACTGATGGTAATTGAGGAATAACATGTTAACACGTCCATTCCGATAACTACTGGTGCCACCAAGTTGTCCACAATGAGGAATTGTACTTTTAATTTTTCGCTAACTAATAATAATGCCAGTGATACCTTTGAGGTAGATTGAGTATTGTATGAAAATTTCCATTGTTGAAGAAGTTCTGATGTAATAAAAGTTTTGTCGGACTCAGTATCTAACAGTGCATATGTTAGATTTTCGTTTATGGTGACGTTAATTAGTTTATGGTGACGTTAATCAGATGAGTCAATTGCTGCTATGACCATAGATATTATTGTGTTATCATCCTTTTCATTATATTCTTTAACAACTGCTGCTTTGGTGTCAGTTTTTTTTCTTTTCTTAGAAAGACAGACAGTTGCCCAGTGGCCCTTTCTATGACAATGTGTACATGTAGAGTTTCGTGCAGGGCATTTGATTTTTGGATGTGGATCATTACTGTATCAAAAACAGGGAGATTTGGTAAGATTATGACTTGCTGCAAAAGTTAGTAGCGTGGTAGTAGCTGTCATGATTGTTGTCAAATTAAGGGCATCTTTGGTGGCCAATTCCATCATAAGAGCTGTTTTATAAAGTGACTCTAGATTGTCATCTACAGCTTCAAGCAGTTGTTGACAAATAGAAGGTGAGCGAATACCAGCTATAAAAACATCACATATTAGTAGGTTACTATGTTGATCTGCTGTTAGAGGTTCTGTTGGACATATTCTGGAAAATTTAAGTTACTCATAAACCTTTCAATTGATTCCCCTTCTTTTTGTTTAAAAGAGCGAAGTTTATGGCACATCATGATCGCTGTTGATCGTTTTTGATACTTGTTATAAAGAACTTTGATTGCATCGTCTTATGATGTAACATCCTGAATTATCGTAAAAGCCTTCACTCCGCATAGAACGAATAAGACTTGAAGTTTACAGTCCTCTGGGATTGTGGCTTTATCTAGATAAATTGATAGCATTTTTTTCCAGTATATATAGTCTTCTTCGTTTAGTTCGTTGCACAGTACTTTTTTGAATATTTTTGCATCCATACTGATTTTTAATTATATTTGATAAAATTGTTGTAAACCATAATAAAATAGTCTTTCATATATATTTTGGCTTTTATCAAATATAAGAAAAAGGCTATACAAGAACTACAAACATCTATCGTATTTAAATGGTGTAACTAATAACCGTATGTATAATAGATTATATATAAATAGCGTTACTAATAACCATAATATTCAGAAGACGGGAAGTGACATCATTAATATTATATTACATTATTACTTAAACTATAACAGTAATTAAAAGTGATTTTCCACTTCTCATTTGAAAATGTTTTTGCATTTCTTCCCATTGCCTTAAAAATAACTAGATACTAACAAAAAATATTTATTTTGTAGCAAAAATATTTTTAAAATTTAGGTATTGTAAATATAGAAAATTTTCTACATCATAGTACAGTTGAAGAGATGGTTCATAAATTAGATATAATTAGCAACCTTGTTGCACTTTCTACAGCCAATCTCTTGCTCTTAGCTTTGATGCAACAACTCAAGGAAGAATTACATATAAACTCTATTCATTTTACAACTATAACACAGTGTCATGTTATAGCAATAGATCACTTTTCATGCAGCTGTTCAGCTAATAAATTCTTCATGAGAAAAAAATTGAAATAAATTGTCACTTACACTCACTTAAGACAATATCTAGCTCTTGCAAGTCAACTTGTTTGTTAAGTTTTTAAGTACCAGTACATTTTTATGTACGGGCTACAAAGTAGTTTAAAAATAGAATTTAATAACAAAACAGTTAAAAGGAAATATGTTTCTTAGAGCTATTGACTTTATTAGATATTATTTTTTATTAGTCAGCTATAGGAAGTTTAAGTCATATTGGAGGGATAAAAATGGTGAAAAAAATATTAAAAAATTATGTAAAAGATAATCCTATAAAATAATCAAATGATTTATTTGAAAATGACAAGATCTTTAAAGCAATAGCTTTGGTGTGCCCAAAAAACATAGAGTTTGAATAGATGTTTGTTTCTTGTTTATCACCAATTGTTGCTGTTTTAGAGAGGCAGTACAAAAAAATTAATTTAAAGCTATTAGAACATTTTATATTAGAGACGCAGCAGCCAGTTGCATAATATTGATGCAGAGGAAGTCAAGGATATGTTAAAGTCCTGCTAAACATCATGTTCCCTCACCTTCGGTGGTGACACTACCATGAGCATATTGTATTTACCTTTGCTATTTAAGAAATGTTTCCAACTTTTTTTTAGCTTTTAATTGATATCAAATTTATGTGAATAATTTACATAAATTTGGTAAAATTGAAAGCTAAAAAAAGTTGGAAATAATTTTTAAATAGCAGGAGTAATAAGGTTATTACTTCAATTTGTAATTATGAACTTAAATTAATCACAATATCCATAAAAATAATCCAATTTACTAAATTGGATCTTTATGAAAGTTGTGACTAATTTAAGTTCATTATTACAATTTACAGTCACAACCTTATTCAACTTTCCCTACAAAAAATATTGTGCTTGAAAAATACAACTTTCTTAAATGACATCGAAAAATTAAAAGTTTGATTATATTTTTTAGTTACTAACAGCTGCTTCTAATGATGTCTTTGAATTTAACTTTACATTTTCTTTTTCTTTTTTTCTTTTTTTTTTGTCACATACCTACATACTATTTTTTTCTTAAAAAGGATTTTTTTTTTTTTTAATGTAATAAAAAATATTAACAATTGATTTTCAATAGCATCTAATTGCTAACCATATCAAGAAACAATCAATCAATCTTACTTGATTTAAAAAAGATGTACCACAGGACTTATGCTTCCGCGATATTTTTTGAAGTGAGTCGTGAAGAGTAACAAGAGCTTGAAAAGGAACAACCTCGTCCAATTTCGATATCGTTTCTGACATATTTGTACATTAGAGATGTATTTTTATACGACGTGAGTTCATTAATTCAGTTACCTAATTCTTTTTTTTTAGTCAATGTTTGTTATTCGGACCGCAGTGTACTGTTTAGTTTTCAATCCTTTTTCCCCCAAGGCCGTTAAAGCGAAAAAGTTACTGCTTCCCCAAGGCCGTTAAAGCGAAGGTTCCCCCAAGCGTTAAAGCGAAGGTTCCCCAAAGGCTGTCAAAGCATCTGGTTGATCCCCCAAGGTCGTTAAAGCGAAAAAGTTTCTGGTTTCTATTAGCATTCAATAACTATTATAAAAAGGTTTAATTAAAACAAATTTAATATGTATTTTAATATACTTAAGGTAGTAAAAATAATTTTATAAAATTGTTGATTAAATAATAATTGAAATTATTAATAAAAACATAATTTAATGCAACGTTTTAGAATTAAAGATAAACCCCAGGTTGTTTTCTTGAAAAAAAAAAAGGAAAAAAGAAAAAATTCGCTAAAACATCTTTTTGATTTTAAACTTTTCGCTTTAATGGCCCGCTACCTTTTTTCTGATCTATTTTTGGTGGGTCTTTTTTTAAACTCCAAACCCAAACTAAGACAATCTAGGCAAACTGTATATGCATGGATAGATGATATACTGAAAAGGATAAACTGGATAAGGATAAAGAGGATAAACCCGATAAATGGATAAACTGGATAATGGATAAAGAGAATAAACTAAGATATGCAAGGATAGAAGGATTGATGTGTGTAAAACTCTCACAGTTTGATGTGTGTAAACTTCAGAGTTTACACATATCAACTGAGGTTTTGAGTTTAGACAGACAGCCTTACATTTAATATATTTAATCTTTTTTGGGTAAACACAGTTTGCAGGGCAGAGCAGGCTGGTTTAACAGATTTAACAGAGTAGATAATTTATATGGTATAATACAAACTGCAAAGCGGATTATAAAATTAGCTGAATTCTTATTAGAGACATTCTTTTGGATTATAAAATAAGCTAAATTCTTATAGACGATCAAACAATTAAGGAGAATAAATGTTAGAACTTTTATATTGTATTGAAAAAATTTAAATTAAAGATTTGGGGCTCTATTGACAGGTTTTAAAGTTAAACTATTGATGGATTTGTTTTACCATCGATCTTCAATTAAGCGTGACATTGTACCTAAACTTGCGGAAATCCAAACAACCAAATTCTAAATGTGATCTGGCCATAAATTTGGCAAATCACATATTAAAATATGGCAGATCACCTTTTTTAATGGTAATAATTTTCCTACCTAACACATAAAACATTTGTGCACAAGTCTCAAGTTACCAAACTATTAATTCTTTCTAGGATTAACTTTCGATTTGGATTAATTTGTGTGCATGTGATCTGCCAAATTAATTGGCAGATTACTAAAAAGAATTTAGCTGGTTTTATAATCCGCTCTGTCGTTTTTATCATATAAATGATCTGCTCAACCAATCTGTTTTGCTCTGCCGATTGTACCTACCTTCTTTTCATCTTATAAAAGGACCTACCATCTTTTCATCTAGTAAAAGAATATTATTTTTATGCTTTTGGACGTGATGGGCACCAACGGAATAGAAGTTTGACAGGAGAGGCTAACCTATTTCAGTACATCTCTGACAAGTTGACTTTCCAATTGACCGTTTTTTTACTGGTTTAGAAAAAATAATCAATCAATAATGAGCTTGCGTAGTTTCAATTTAAGTTTTTCAGAAGCAAAACTATGCATGCTCGCGTAATTACTTATTCCTATCTTGGCTCGTATCTGTGAAAAGACGGGCAGGTGGAAAGTTACATTTATATTAGCTAAATATAAAAAAATTAATGGCTAAAAGGTATATAATTGAGATTGAAACACATGTCTTCTTTTTTCATCACATTTTATAACACATTGGACTTAAAGTTATCGAAAATTTATTCTTGAAACTTCATAAATTCCAAGAATTTAAACAAAGTTCCAAGAATTTTAGAAAACTTTGCTCAATTCTAATCAATATGGTAATTCATTGTGCCTTTTTTATTAGGAAAAATGTTTGAAAAATGGCGAAACAATTGAAGTAAATTTTCGGGGAAAGAGTACCCAGCCGGCAAATAACGTTGAAATAACGTTGAATTTACGTTGAAACCTAACTTTGAATTTACGTTGATTTAACGTTTAGAATGAAAGTTTTTTTCAACGTTGATTTATCAACGTTAAATCAACGTTAGGTTCAAACGTTATATCAACGTTGATTCGACGCAAAAAAACGTTACAATAACGTTGAATTTACGTTGAAACAACGTTAAGAATAACAGTTTTTTTTAACGTTGATTTATCAATGTTAAACCGGCTGTTAAAAAACCTTTTGATATCACAGAAGCCTACAAATAATTGAATATAATCTACATATAATTGAATAAAATCTACACAAATTTCTTCTCTAAAAGATTCCATCACCTTTTTGAAATGAAGCGTATTTTAGAAAATCAAACAATATTCCACTAACCGAGGTTTCTTTTGCTCCATTGAATACAATAGAAGAAACTGTAAATAAAAAAAATATATTAAAAAAAATCAAAAAAGGCAAACTTGAAAAACTTATAAGGAATGGAAAGGTATTACAACTTATAAAGGTATTCCATTTACAAAGCCATATAAATTAGTGTTTCTAAATATATAAGAACAACAGTGCTCTACTGCCATTTCGCCAGTTTATGAAAGAGACATCGTTTTTTTCAATTTCTTCTAAGAAAAACACAGTATCGTTGTCACTTTGAGACAAATAATCATAAAGAAGTTCTTCACTTTCATAATCGCTTTCCGAATTTTTGTCTTCTTCTACTTAACTAATATTTTGTGTAAATTTTAAATTGTCATTATATTTTTCGACTTTCTCTTCTTCACTACTAGAAGATGATTCTGCCAGAGCTAGAACAATAGAGTGGCATTTTCGCCAGTTTCTTAAATAAGTCATTAATTTCTTTTGTCTTAAGAACAAGTAGAAATTTGAATACTAGATAAAACGTTTTTGAAAATTCAAAATTTCACACATAAATACTCTCTGTTTTGCACATTATACTTAAATATTGCTTTATTACTTTTTCGCTTAAACTATTTTTACTTTAAGCGCCAATTCAACGGACGATTTTTTTATAATTAAGTTTTTTTGTCAACGTTGATTTATCGTTGAAACAACGTTAAATAAACAACGTTTAAATCGTAACGTTGTTTTAACGTTGAGACATAGTTGAACAAAGTTAAAACAACGCTTCAACCAAATTTCAACGTTGAAACAACGTAGAGATGCCGGCTGGGGTAGTTTGACTGTGGATAGGTTTTGATTTTTTGGTTGATTGTGGGTAATTTTGTTTTGTGAGCAAAATCTCATTTGTTTTAATAATTTTTATAGTCATTTAAATCAGCTGATTATTGCTTTTTTTTATTTTATTTTTTATTGTCAGCAAACATGATAAACTATGCAGATTCGATGTATTATTTCAATCATTTATATTTTTGTGGAACCTTTAAGATCTAAAAATATTTTTTTGCAAAACATCGCTACAAGCTATGAATTGTTTTGATAAATAATTTTAAGATTATTCAATTGTCATTGATTGTATTCCATTATATTTGATTTTACGTTTTCGTGATCTAATGCTTCAAATTCCTTGAATAGAACGTTCCGGCCGGAATTTTATTAACAATTTCGGCAAATCCGGTTCCAATCCGGTACACCCCTACTTCAGATTCTTATCTTGAAAAACATTAAAAAAAAAAACTGTGCATAGAAACATTTCGATTAATTGGTCGTTAAATGTAGATCACAATTAAAATACTTGCTTTAGACCAAAATATCAAAATGTTGTTTTTAAACTAATCTTATTTAAAGTTTTATCCTCTTTATTTTGGTGCATGCATATAAAGCAGATTTTAAATTTGGAAATGAAATTAAAAAAAAAAAAAATTAAAAGCATTGTTTACCTTAGCAACGCCATACCAACCACAAACAAATCTATTGCCAATTATATGAAAAAGTTCTTTAATAACTTTGCAAGCTAACTTGTTTTTGTATTTTTTTCTATCAGGCTTTTATTTGCTAATTTATGTCATTACCAGATATGTCAAGTTTGAATCATGGTTTATAATTCTAAATTAAGATAATGTGTTTTGAAAACATAGGAGTTAAATATTTTTTTACATTATTTTTGTGCTATTATAGATTTTTCAAAAACATTTTATTTCTTTTAGTGATAACATTTCTGCATATTTTTAACACTTTTTTTAAATATTTCATGAAAAGTGTCTATTTTGTGGTCTATCACCTTAAACTTAATTTAATTAGGATGTTCTACTTTTTGATTCCATATTTGTTTTTTGTTATTTCAGGTTATCACTATTACATAAGTATTATTTTAATGATTAATTGGTGTAAAAAAGAGACCGTTATGAAATCAAAATTTTCAAAAGAAACTCACACAAACACAGAAAAAAAGTGATGCAAAAACAAAACTTCTCCATCTAACACTGTTAAAACATACAAGCAATAACAACATTGCTTTTCATGGTTCTCATGGTAACATTAACATCATTATTATGAGCTACAAAAATGTTTATAGTTACGTTTAGTGGCGGATTGATGTTAAGCGTCGTGTGGAGGAGAGAGGGGCTAGGGAGATGAGTAGGGAGCGACAGAGTTTGGGAGTGGCACATTAACCTTTAGAAACATTTCTTTTCAAGAATCGCACTTTTGATAAATATATTTTATCAATGCTTTTATGTGCCTTTTATTATAAATGTTAAATACATCTAAAATACTAAACAATCTAAAACCTGAGTTTGCTTAGTTTACTTTGGTTAACAACTATCGTTAAAAAAAAGAAAGAAACATTTAATATTATTGCAATTATTCGGTTATTTAAAAATGTATTTACACTAGATATATTACTGAAAGTAACAATTAAGAAAGAAATTTACTTTCCTGCAAGTTTATACAAATATTTTCTGCGAGATTTTATCTTTAACAAGTACAGAAAGTTTGTTGGACGTCTAAAGGACATCGTACCGAATTGTAACGTCTGTAAAACATTGTATAGACGTCTTACGGACGTTTATGTCCGCTGGGTTGATGCAAGGAGGTATAAAAAAATGGAGGGAGAACGTGTTTAAAATCGTAGTACAGTCTTTGTTGTATAACTATTCCAGCGCCAAGTCAAAATAGCGCCTTTGCGTTGAAAAAGGATAATTTTGAAATGTAGTTTGTAACTTTTGTAGGCTGTAATCAAAATGGATTACTATCTTAAAAGTTGACTGGATAAGTTTTTATCAATTGCTCCAACTATTAAGTAGTAATCACAACAAAAATCATGATCTACGTAAACTAATCTTTTTTTGAATACCTCAATACTAGGTATAAATATCAACGTTTTAGACAACCTCTAATACTTGGTTGAACCTTATCTTTTGTTTTCCCGTTTAGCTTTAGGTTTGTTACGTTCTAAAGGAACCTTTTTTCGGCAAGGAACTTATTATATCTCTCCATTTTGTTTGGTGTTGTAGTTTTTTTTCTGGATTTAAAAGCAAATTGCTATACTCTAAACATAAACTAACTCAAACAAAAAACGAATTTTTTAAACTTCCATCTTTTTTTGTGATGCTTCAATGGTTTAAGACGTTTTGAAACAATATCGATGTATAACTTTTGTTAAAGTGAAATGTGATTGGTTAACTTTGAATTATGATAATTACGCGGTGTTTAATAGCAAATTTTGTTACAACTAAAACTATTCCTTGAAAAATGACGTATTTTAACTTCGTTCTCCCTCGAGTCTATTATAACTCCTTGGTTGAAACAAAATGGTTTATTTTAACAATATTAATTCAAAGTAAATGCTCTCAGGAAGCTTACGTTCAATTAAAATTAATGCAAATTCAGAAAGATATTCTTTTGTCAATGTTGACCACTGATAATTTTTGATAACGGTTTTTACATCCATTTAAAACAAACATGACATCCATTTAAAACAACCATGACATTCATTTGAAACATCGTGCCAATCAATTAAAACAATCGTGATTTTCAATAAATACATTTAACGCATGCGCTATCCCAACATTCAATATTATTTAAAAAAATAAGGTTTTATTTTAATATATATATTTATTTTTTTTATTCAATTTTTGAAAATTATTAAAAAAAAATTTTTTATTTAAAATAAAATGTTTATTTTCCAAATACTGTCGAGGTATGTCATCTGACCTAAGACACGCTTTAAAAAAGCGTGTCTTAGGTCAGAAAAGTTGGAAAATAAACATTTTATTTTAAATAAAAAAAATTTTTAAATATTTTAATATTTTAAATATTTTAAATATTTTAAATATTTTAAATATTTAATAATAAATATTTTATTATTTAAAATTATTATATTTATAATTATATTTTATAATTTTATTATTATTTAATAATAAATATTTTATTATTTTATTTTATTATATATAAATATTTTATTTATAATTTAATAATAAATATTTAAATATTTTAAATATTTTAAATAAAAAAAAATTTTTCAACAATTTTCAAAAATTGAAATAAAAAAATAAAAATATATATTAAAATAAAACCTTTTTTTTGAATGATATAAAATGTTGAGATTGCGCATGCGTTAAATGTTTTAATATTGTTTTAATTGATTGGCACGATGTTTTAAATGATTGTTATGGTTGTTTTAAATGGATGTCACGTTTGTTTTAAATGGATGTAAAAACCGGTAATCTTTTGTCTAATAAAACTTCTCTCATCATAAACAGAGTCAAGTCGATTTAGTAGAGTATAGACAAGTTAGGAAAACATGATGTCATCTATTTCTCAAATAAGAACGAATATACGTCTTTCATTTGTAGTTCAGTTGCCGTTGCTAGAGATAATAATGCATAGAGGAATATGGGACTAGATGGCGAACGTTTTGAAAGTCCTTACTTATTGCAAAACTATCAGTCATAAAACAATAATACTTTATCAGTATCTTTATGTTATCATAATAATTCATTGCCTACATGAATTTTCAGTTTGAAAGTAGAAAAATTTGAAATTAAAATTAAAAAAAAAATGCTTGAATTTGTCATCTGATCACGTGAACGGGGCAAGATGACTTATTATGCGATTTCTGCCTCCAATTTTATAAAACCTTAAAAATTACTAATTACTCTAGCTAAAGTAACACAAAATCAATACGCGTTGCAAAGAAATGTTTCTAAAAAAGTTACAGCTGAAGGACATCATCTATTATGAATAACCGAAACGGAAGGAAGGAGGTAGAGAAGTTTTACGGGTTTGCCTTACGGGTTTTTGCCAAAATCATTTTAACACAAAAAACTCGCTGTTGAAATCAGTTAACTTATAATTTTTTTTTTTTTTGCAAACGGTAAACGAGAAAAAAAACTCGTTTACCGTTTGCAAATTCATTGTAGTTTTATGAAGATCCGTCACTAACAGTCACAATAATTTTTGAAATACCGAACAATGTTAAAAATTCATTGACTGTGTACATAATTATAAGAAATATTTTCTTAAAATAAAACTTCTCCGTTTTGTTTTCTGTCATAAATGTGGGCATATTTATAAATCAGGTATGTAAACGCAGAGTTTAGTGATGAGAAACTTATATTTAAGGGGGCGCTAGTTGACCGACTTAGGGGGTGCGGGGAGGGATCTCGCCAACCACCTCTTATGCTGAATCTGTCACTGGTTACCTTTAAGTGTTAAGTGATTGAATTAAGTATAACTAAAATTACAAATTATTTTTGTTCTATGCTACGCATAATACATATACTAATGAAAGATAGACCTGGAAACAGTAGGATTTTTAGATTCATGACTAGACGATTACAAATACGGGTCCATAAACTGGGAACTTAATCCAAGTCTTCATTATTGTTATTATTATTTTTATCATATTTTTTAAACACCCACTATTGAATACAAGTAAAGTAAATAAAGTTACATTAAGGATAAATGTAATATATTCAATAATTTTTTCTTCAAGAATATCGTTGAATCCTGTTTTTTGTTAAGGTGGTACAACACCAAAAAGACAAAGAAAGTTAAATTTTTTGAATTTTTATTTTTGTTTTAAATATATGTCAAATTTATCAAAGAACATTTATCTGAAGTTTCAGAGGCAAATAATTTAAGTGATGTGGTACTTTTTGACTCCATATTTGTTTGTTTTGGTATTGCATGAGTATTGCATAAGCATTGTCTCTATGATTAATTGGTCTAAATAAGAATTCGTTATGAAACCAAAATTTTATTCCAAACATATGTCAAAGTGTCCAAGTGCAGTATTTTGAACTTATTTCGAAACCACTGTACTTGGGAATCTTCAACAATCAAACTACTATATTCTTGTTTTACACACATACTACTGCGTATTTAGGTCCACCTAAACTTCTGCACACTTTAATTTTGAAAAGCGAGCTTTAGTTGAGAAAAAAAAGAAACAAATTAGGAGTCAGTTTCTTATACAGCGGTTTTGACACAAATGATACTGTATAAAAATATAGTATGCACTATATATAAAATGTTGGTATGTATGTATAGTTTCTAACCTTTGTTACTATTTAATATCGAGAAGATAGACGGCGTAGAGGTAACCTCATCCAATACTTCAAGATGTACCACGGCCTCAACAATGTTGAGCTCCAGAAACCAAACCAGTTAGCCGCAGGATTAAGTGTGCAGAGACATGCAAAAAGCTTCTGAGGGCAGTATTAGCAGTGGCTAACTGTGCTCAAAGAGAGTCATACCTGACTTCCAAATTTCATCATATATGCTGCATCACTAAACAACTTTAAAAAATAACTAGATACATATAATTCTGAATGTTTATTACAAGAAATAAAATAATGACATTTATTAAAGCGGAGCTTCGTTAGTTGCCCTGATTGCAAATACAATAAAAATTTGTTTGCACTAAACACAGCTTGCATTAAACATTTGTTATAAATTACTTATATTATTATTGTTATTATTATAAAATATGGGTTTGTCGATATTATAAATCAAATCCAAAATTTTTAAAAATTGCGACAAACTAAAAATATAAGAGCGAATTTAGCTTTCTTTTCTGCACCCAGACACACCCTTTTTTGAGCTTGGAGAGCACTTAAGAACTCAAGATCTTTGTCCTTCATTTTTTTGGTAAGAAGCCTGTCAATTCTGACATCTTGGTGTTCCATAAAAAAGTACTGTTTTAACTCCTCACTAAAAAATTTTAAGTATAAGTATAAAAAATCAATTCATCAAATATTTCTTGTACATTTTTGTTACTGAAGCATTGTATCCAGTTAACATTTGAAATTAGATCAGATATTAGTTCAAAATTGGAATTAGCAAACATAAATCTTTGCTTACTTTTGTTGTCACGGATTGCTTTATCAGACAAGATGAAACTGAAACATATTATTAAATGGTCTCTGGTTATATTTTCCAAAACAAATTTTGAATCGATTTCGTTAACACTTTCTGACTGAGTTGTAAAGATTAAATCTAAGGTATTCCCAAGTTGTTCATCTGACAGCTGGAAAGTTAATATGCTGATAAAGAAAATCATCATATAAAGTATCTGTAAATTTATATTTAATTCCATTTTCTTTTGAAATTGCATCAACACAGCCATTTGACCAGTTGATTGATGGGAAATTGAAGTCGCCCATGATAAGTAAGTCTTTGAACTTATTTTTGAACTTATTGTCTATATATTTGCATGCCAGGCCAAAAACCACATCAAATTCTGCAATATCCAAAAAGTCATTTGGCCTGTAGATACATCCAAGTAAATAATTGTCATTATTAAAATAAACAACTGCCCACACTTGTTCTAGTTTACTGGGATTTAGAACAGCATTATTTAGTTCATAAGAGTCTAATGAGTTGTCTATATATAAACAAACACCAAGGCCTTTTCTTCCGTCTGATCTGTCTTCTCTATAAAGATAACCTTCAATGTTTACAACTGAATCACTTTTAAACCATGTCTCAGTCACAGAAATTACATTTGGTTTTTGTTGTTCAATAACCACTTTGAACTCATTTAACTTGTTATCGAGAGAGGTAGCATTTAGGTATAAACATGACAGCTTTTTAATTTCTTTGCAATCTGACACTAAATTATGTATACAATTATTAATTTAATTTTTTTTTGAATTTGATTATCTTATTGTCAAGGATGCCATACCAAAAGGGTTCATTGTCTGGTCTTGCTTGATTCATTTTATATCTTTCAGTTCTGAGGTTAAAGTCTTGGAGCCTCTGAGCCTCAATCAAATCTGGACTAAGATAAATATCTTTATGTGCGACATTACTTCTCAATTTTTTAGCTGATGCTAGTATTGTGTTGCGAAGAATATCCTCAGCTAATTCAACAAGAATTGGACCAGGTTTATTAGTTTTAGATCTCAGCCGTCTAATAAATTTTGGTATTACATTCTCTTGGTTTATGAGCTTAAAAATTTCATTTACTTTTGACTCGTCTTATTTTGATTTCATTTCTATGCTTTCTTTAGTTGATTCGGCCACTCCGTAAATAATGACATTTCTTGCTCTTCTTTTTCTTTCGTCTAACTCATTAATATCTGCATTTATTACCATCATTTGCTCTGTAGGCTTCTTTTTTTGTATACCCTGTGTGACAATAAGCGACCAGTCACTGATAGACTTGCTTGACTCAGCTGCTTTATTTATTTCTGTCTTCAGATTTTTAATGTTTTCACCATTTTTAGTTTTTGTTGTTTCTAGTTTTGTCACGCGTTCAAAGAGTTCCAAAAAAGCGTTAGAAATGGATATTATACGTTGCTCTGTATACCTAAATAGCTTAGCAACCACATATTTTATTAACCTTAACAAATATAAACTGGAAAAAGTAATAACTTTATTGGATTACCCCCATAATTACCATGTTGAGTATTTTTATACAACATTTTCACTACGGTTATTGCAGTGGTACTATGGATTATTTTATTTAGTTGATAGCGACACCTGAAATGCCTGGGTACGGTTCATTTTGCATAATTACTCGCTTAAGTAACTTAAGCAACAATGTTATAAACTAGACTAATATTAGTTTGGCAGTCTGATTAAAAATTATTTTATGCATTTAAAAAATTAAACACATTTCCAAATACTAATTTTAAGTATTTTGATGCAGTTTCAGGGCTCTATTTTATATTTCATGAAACTACCATATAATACGTATAAAAAGGAACCTAAAGTTTAAACCTTTTTGTGTCTATAATAATAAAAAAATTTTAATTTAAATTTATTTTTCGAACCAAAACTCATATATTCTGATAATTTTAATACAGCTTCATTTTCTTTACCATCTTAGCTCAAACTACAACCTGATGCAAGCAATAGTTCTTAAGATGAATATGATGCAACTAATGACGTCAATCTTCTTTTCTTTGTTTCATTACTTAAAGTATCAAAATTCACCTGGGGCCTGCCAGATACTATAGTTGTATAAAAGCAGAGTTTTCTTTATCAATAGAAACAGTTAGTAGAGTTTTCTTAATATCTATTACAAATTGAACTGAAATTAGTTCATTTTGTAGCCATTGTTTGTTATTCTCTTCAAAAGAAATTTTAGAGTTTTTGCATATATATCTTTGTCAAAGATGCTTTATGAAACTAGAAAGGTTATTATTTGCAATTAAGTTTATGCCATTTACAACTGCATCCAAAATATTAGGATTAGCTAAGTTCAAACTTTCTTGTATTAGATATAAATAAATATCAATATTTTTCATGTTTTAAGTATATGAAAACATGAATTTCATTTACAAAATCTTATAAATAGGTATTTTAAGATGTATAAATATTAAAACAAGTTTGTAACACTAATCTAGTCTTGCTGAAACCCAATTATTACATAACCATTTAGAATAAAATACAGGGTGATTTAATCAAAAGTATAAACTTTAAATTAACATAATTAATTTTTTGATTGCAAATACATTACATGCGATAGTACATTTTAAAGCTCATTAAAAAGGAAATTTAATGTTAATAATTTAAAAAAAATTAAAATAACAGCATAGCCATGAGATACGATATTCAAAAACGCATATTTTTAACAAAAAAATTGGTCGAGTTGAAGAGCGTAAGTCTGGTTCAGAGAGCTTATAGAAGTAAATTTAAGAACAGACCATGTCCAACGGCAACAGCTATCACAAAATTATCTAAAAAATTTGATATAACCGGAACAATACTTGATTTGCC
This sequence comes from Hydra vulgaris, assembly GCF_038396675.1. Classification (NCBI taxonomy): domain Eukaryota; kingdom Metazoa; phylum Cnidaria; class Hydrozoa; order Anthoathecata; family Hydridae; genus Hydra; species Hydra vulgaris. The sequence continues at coordinate 35,646,457 of NC_088925.1, read as the reverse complement.
ACCAAAACCGAGGAATGAGCGAGACATTCGAATTAATGCCAGAAATAAGCTGAAAGTACTCTTCTTCGAAGATCCTACATTGTCGATCAGAAAAGCCTCAGTTGATGTTGAAATTTCATACAGCCTTTGCCGTGATATTCTTCTCAAAGATTTACAACTCAAACCGTATAAATACCAGAGTGCTCATCAACTATTGCTACTTGATTATGAAAAAAGGGTCATTTTTGCTCAATGGTGGCTTGACTTGGAAAAGGATGTTCACAAATGGTCGATCACTACAGATGAAGCCTATTTTTACCTTACTGAGTCGATCAACAAGAAAAATAACAGAATGTGGCTGAATGAGAGACCTGAGGATTGGATAGAGAAACTGTTGCACGATGCGAAAGTTTTGGTTTGGTGTGGCATTTCCTGCCGAAAAATCTACGGACCCTACTTTTTCGAAGGAACGGTAAATCAGCACAATTACCTGGATATGCTTAAAATTTTTTTCTGGCCTAAGCACTATAGAGTTGAGAGTCACAAAAAATACTACTTTCAACAAGATGGGGCTATCCGCATACGGCTAATATGGTTCAAGAGTGGTTACAAAGTAAATTTGGGGAGAAATTCATTACCAAGCAACAATGGCCTCCACGATCACCAGACCTCAATTCATGTGATTATTTCCTATGGGGTTATCTTAAGTCTAAAGTTTATAAGCCATTACCGAAGACTTTGGATGATTTAAAAGAGAACATCACGAGAGAAATCCAAAAAATAAACACTTCGGCTTTGGAATCAACGTTTTTGAATTTTACAAAAAGATGTCATTTATTAATTGAAAAAAATGGAGGTCATTTTGATAAAAAATAAAAAATAAACTCTTATCACTCAATTTCTTTTTAATTTATCTTTAAAATGGTGTATCGGACTTAATAATCCGATTTGATCTACAATTTTTATTCACCTTTAAAGTTTATACTTTTGAATTAATCACCCTGTACATATAATGTTTTCTCTACATAAAATCGGATACATCATTTAAGTTGTAAAAATAATTATTATAGACCAGGCTGACATCCGCGGATTACAAACCAAATTTATATTGATAATAGACATATTGAACAATGTATTTCATGTTTCAAATTATTGGACCGCTTTGAACCGCAAAAGTATTCGACAATATAAGTGAAATTTTAACTAAAAAGAGTACTTCAAATACGCCGTCATTTGAAATCATTTGCAATTGCAATTCACGTGCAAAGTAGTGTTATAATAGCTCATTTAAAAGATAATTTTTATATTATTAAATTATGCAATAAAAAGATGGGTTTTAAAATTTACATCTATTTCATGCTTATTAGTAACACAAAAAATATTATCAAATTAAAAAAAAATTTGGAAAGTTTTTTAAAAAAGCTTTTTATTCTACAACTTAGAAGCATACGTCATGATAATCATACGTCATGATAATCATACAAAAATATATATACATTTTATAAAAGCTGAATGTTTAAGCTATAAAACGGTATATAATAATGTAATTTTTGAAAATGTATTTTTTTTACTTTTGTCCACCACCTGGCCCACTGCGCGCTGTACAGGAAGACAGAGTGTGTCAAAATGCCAAAAAATTATTGTCGGTATTGCATGCTGAATATTTGTCATAATGATAAAAAGATGGTCATTAAAAGAAATATCTAGTTAAAAAAACTTTAAATATTATTTGAAACGTTTTTTATGCAGTTATTTACACGTAAATTTGACAAGTGTTTCAAAACGCTATTTTACATTTTTTAATTATCGATTTTCTTATGCTATTATCGTTTTAAACTAATTTTATCAAGTATCGTTTTAAAATATATTATTTGAATTAACATTGTTAATTTCGCTCAGACTTTTCAAAACAATTTAACATAAGTGTAATCCTTAGTTTTTATCCATCAGTGACAAACAGTTTTCAATATTTTTTTTGCTACTAACTTTTACTATAAGATATCAGATAAGCCATCCTCCAATATCCTCCATCCTCCAATATCCTCCAAACATTTGATTATGTAAATATAATGCTCAGTGTATGTAAAAGCCATGCATCATTAATATTTTGCAACTTTTTGCAATAAATAAAGTTGTTACAAATAAATCATATTCTTTTCATAGTATTTATTGCAAAAACACATTTTTAAAAAGTTCTTAAAACTCTAATATTTTGTAATAACTTTTTAACTACAAATCAATTATGCAAGTGCGTATATACAAATATAGGTTAATTCTTCTTTTTTTATTTACCAAGAGTTTCAATAAAATAATTTTTTTGTTCTATATATCGAGGGTATACTGCCAGAATACACTGAATCATTTTTTGTTGGTTTTGAGTTAAGTCAACATAAACACTCATTATTATATGCTTTATCACTTCCAAAATGCACCAGACCTTATATTCTATATAATACCAAGTTATTGATCATTCTCAAGTATACAATGGGAATATACACCATTGCATGAAAATTTTTTTTTCATTTAACTGCCATTATCTCAAAACAATGAAAAATGACTTAGTGCGTTCTGGCAGTACACCCTCGATATAGCGATTGTTGCTGCCCCCTCCCCCCTCCTTCCTTCCACAAAAAGTTGTTTAAATTATTTTAACCTTTTCAGTATATTTACTTTTGCTACATTTAGTTTATGCACTTATGGTTTTTTACAGATATATGTCCGGAAGAAACAATAATTTCCATTTTGTTTTTGGATTAAATATTTTCATGTTTCCATTTCTTTAAAGGATAATAACATTTCTATTCAAGACACTGAGAAATCATATTGTCGTTTGCTAACATTCTTGAGTTTCCCTTTGATCAGAACAATGACATTGTTAGGAATAAGAACTTTTTAGTTCTATCTAATATCTGTAAACGCGTAGTATCTTTATTTATTAAGAACAATACTAAATGGCTTGATAATGAAATTAATCTGAATGATTATACTGCAGTCAAGATAGTCATACCGAATTCAAATTCTCCATTTTCTTCCGGCATACATTTTGAAAAAAATGTAAAGTTTTCGATGCTTTCTGAAAATGGAGCATTAGCGTTGATGTTAGATTTAAATTTGACCAAACCTGATTTTCAACTCCATAGAAATGTAGAAATTTCAAAACAATCTGTATCCTGCATATAACAATATAAAATCATCAAAACTTTTGTGCTACCCTAACAACATGATTTTTACTGACTATACTGCGAGCATACCACTGCAAAGTTTATGTGAACATACAGCTCAAAGACTTTGTCAAGTTCAAAATGATGTTTTATGTATGATAGAAAAGTGCGACCTAGTATCTCTTCATTACAAAGCAGGTTTTGATGGCTCTACTGGTCATAAACAAAAATTTTTATTTGAAAGTCTTCGCAATTTGAAAAATAAAGAATCATTGTTTCTAACTTGTCTTGTTCCAATTCAGATTATAACTTATGTTAAAGAAACTCAAATTATTATTTGGAGAAATCCGAAACCTTCTTCTACTATATATTGCCGACCTTTAAAATTGAAATTTGAAAAATAAACAACTTATTTAATAGTCATTGAAGAAACTACTTTAAAAGATGAGATCAAAGAATTATGATCTTCACAAGGTCTTAATTCATTGATCAGAAAAAATTGAAAGTCTATTATTGCCAACAGGTTTAATTAAAAAAAATTTTTTTGAATGTAAATTCACCTACCTAAGGTCAAGAAGGCCTCTACAGACGAGGAGGCTACTTAACTGTGGTTATAACCCTCTCTAAACTCAATAACTCTGAAATACGAACCTTGAAGAGCAAGGCCGTTGCGCGGAGAAACAAGTTGAGCGCGGTACTGCCAGAGACGTGGTGGGGATTGAACTCGGAACCTATCTCTTATAAAGCGAGCACTCTACCACTACACCACAACCACACACATGAGCAGGGACGCCCAAAGGATTTTTTGGTCTTTGAGAAGCTAACTTTCAGACATGGAGTAAACTCCAAACATTTATATGTTTATATTTATGTCAAATAAGGATGCTTTGCAAAAAATTGCGATGATTAGAGCTTGGGAACAAAAAAGCTCCAAAAATTTAGCCCGCCCTGCCCCAAATATGAGAGCAACAAGTTGTTGAAATATTTTATTTATTATTTTCAACTAGACTTATATTCATCGATAAATTTTAAATTTTATAGCAAAATATTTTAGCGTTCAAAAATTATAACCAAATAAAGTTTAAACCCCCCTCAATTTTAGGGGGTTGCAAATTTCATATTGTCATAATTTTTGAATTCTGAGAGATAATACTAAGTTTGCTATCTCAAAGACCAAAAAATGCTTTGGGCGCCCCTGCACATGAGTGTTGAAGCTCAAGAAGCTAGAAATAAAGAATTTAGAAATTATCATTCCTGTAAAAATTCAAGAATAAAGACAAATGAAGATGTAATGAAAAGAATTTAATTTATATCTGATCTAGTCATTTCATCTTATAAAAAAACTGTTCAGTAAAAAAAATTTCCTCCGGGTGCACAGTGATCAGAAATAACTTAAAATTAGATAAAAATTAATTTTTTTCGAAAAAAATTTATTAAGAATTGTTAAAAATATGCTCTGTGGTGTAAAAAAGGTAGACAAGAAAAGAGGGCTAAAAATCCAAAAAGTAAGATCAAATATGGTCAGGTTTCAAACAACTTTTTTTGTAAAGAAAATGTAATCAAAAGTAGAGTTGTTCAGTTTTGCAAGAGTTGAATTTTTGATTAAAAAAAAACTTTTTGAAGTTCTATTTTGATTTCTAATTACTTAATCTTAAACCGAAACGAATTTCACTTTTCGAAATTCACGATATTTTTTCGATAGATTTTTTAATCGTCGAAAACCTAAAATAGCTCCTAAACTATTTTTCGCTTTCAAAAGAATATACCACTCGTCAATTAGTCTCATCAGTGATATACTATTCATGATATCAGATACAGTTTGCAAATGTGAAAAGTGTTGATAAAATGTGTTAAGTGTATCAGATATGCTATCAGCAGATAGAACATTACTATCTATTATTTCAAACATTGGTTTTTATATTATATACATATATACTATAATACATTATATTGCTATGTTTAGCATATTAACATTGAATTGCTGTTTTTTTTTTTGTCCATTTTGTGGACATTGTCGATAACAAAATTGTTTTCTAAATTGATAACTTTACCAGTAATATGTTATAAATTTGCTTGTATATTGTGTCCTAAATTAATAAAACTTCAAAAAAAAGTATTAATGCGAAGAGGGTTGAATTAATAAGCCGTAAGGAATTAATAGATTATTCACCCTTACGAAGGGGTGAGATTGATAATATTTTGTATTTAAAAAAAAACACTAGTACAACCAAAAAAGAAAAAAAAAATCTAATGAAATCCAATAAAAGAAAAGTATAAAGTTATATCAACAAAAATAAAATCAGAAAAAAATGTTATAACAAAGAGTTCTTTTTGCAAAAATGCTCAAAAACCTATCAAAGTCACCCGTTTTACGATCTAACTGGGTTGACTTATTTAAAATTTTTTAAAATATGTTAAGCATTATGCTTTAGGGTAGATTTTAGTAATAAGCGTAAATTTATATCCAATAATTAGCGAGTCTTATCTATTTAAAACACTATTAATTTTTTCGCGTATTTATTAATTTTCAAAAGTACTTTTATTACCATGTGGTCTTGGTAATATGAGTACTTTTGCTTCTTTTTTAAAAACCTCTATGTTTTAAAGAAAAATTTTGGCGGCCTAAATATCTATTTGGATCTTGAGTAGTGATCCCTGAAAATTGTTTATTCGCAAAAAATTTGGAACCCAGCAATATTATTTTTGAAAATATTTCAATTTTCGCTTAAAGTGCTTATAATACTCTAATCTACCCACTTTAAAGAGAATATAATACTCTAATCTACCCACTTTAAAGAGATATAATACTCTAATCTACCCACTTTAAAGAGAATATAATACTCTAATCTACCCACTTTAAAGAGATATAATACTCTAATCTACCCACTTTAAAGAGAATATAATACTCTAATCTACCCACTTTAAAGAGATATAATACTCTAATCTACCCACTTTAAAGAGAATATAATACCGATTAGTTGTGATTAGTCTTCAATAAATATTTTTTATTTGGTATATAAAATTAAATTTGCTTTAAAACTATTTTTATTGCTATATATTTAAAAAAAAATACATGTTTTTTAGTTTGAATACATAATGTAAATAACAAATTAATCTGATTGTCAAACGAAAAAAGGAATAAAAAAACAAAGCTTCGTTTGGACATATTTTTCGAATGACCGAAAGTCCCAAACAAAGTGCAACTTATGTTATGAGGTTCTACCTTATAACATAAGGTTCTACCTTATAACCAATGCCGGATAAAGGGTCGTGGGGGCCGGGAGCCAAAAAATATTTGGGGCCCCATTCCTCAAAAATTATCTTAAAAATAAATGCAAAAAACATAAGATTACTTTTTTGTTTACAGAGAAACTTTTCTTGCTTTTACATTTGCAAAATCAATTACGACATCTTGAAAATTTATATTTTTTTAAAGTGTTTTTCAATTGTCATTAAACAAAGAGCATTTAAACGATCATCTAACCTTGAAAAACGGAGATCATTTTTAATTATTGCCATTTTCAAAAATGCTCTCTCTGCACTACTATTAGTTATGGAAAGGGTAAAAAAAATCCAATATGCGATGTCAACATTGGGAAAAACTGATTCTAACTTATTCCTACGAATTGCTTGTAAACTTTCAAGTGCTGATATATTCTTTTCCCTTGCCATGAACTTGGAAAACTGGATAATTTCATCAGAGAATTGTGTATCGAAGTCTGAATTATTGTCCAATTATTGCAAAAAAGTATTTCAATCTTAATTTATAATTCATTAGTGGTAAAAAAAAAAAAGAAATAAAAAAACTTATATTTTAAAAAATATATAAAATATTTCATTACATATTTACCAAAAAAAATAAGTAAATAAAAAAACAAATAACTATTAATTTAAGTGATATTTAAGGTTGCTAGATATTCTATTTGTTAGCCCGGGACATTATAACGGAGGGCGAAAGCTCGAAAAAAATTTTTTTATGAGACTATGAATATATTTAATATATAATTACTTTTTCTTCTTCATTGCGTAACCGTATTTCTGGCTACTGGCAACTGCATTAATATTTTCTGATCTTTGAGAACAAAGTCATAGAGCTCAGTACGCAATTTAAATAAATTCACTGAAACTTGGAGCTCTGCGCTCACAAGTTCAACAGTTGCTCTGTTTCTTTCCATCCTCCACTTGATATTCACAAAATGCATTACTTGCCGGGATTGACAACACATAGGAAACAATTTTTAATAAATTTATAAGAACATGTTTTTCACCACAACTAACCAAAAGTGTTTGCCATTTTACAACAGCACAGTCACTTTTATCATCCGCAATAGCGTTTTCTAATCTTTGCTGATGAAAATTCGTCGTACATGATGTCTACGGCTATATTTGAAGTTAGACCTAGGACACCACAAGCAGTAATGATGTTCTCAAAGCTGGGGACAACCTGTAGCGAGAATGGCTGCAAAACACGCGTAACTACTCCAGATAAAAAATCAAACCACTGCTCTAAATAAGACTCAAATTTGACTCAAATTGACTTTTTATAGCTGCGAATTAGCTCTGACTTAAGAATACACTGGGCGCTAAACCCAAAAAATCTGTCTTGAAGCTGGTCGTTCAACTTCTTGCGTAAGTTATACATAATATTATACAACTTGCAAAAAGACTTGTGATCTCTTTCCAGAACAAGAACAGTTTTTTCAAAGACAAAACACAGGTTTTGGGCAAAAAATAAATAAATTTCGGCGACTTTCAGTTGCAAATCACCGTAATCAATGTAGACCTGAAGACCGAGAAGTTTTCTAAGTCTTACTGAACAATCTTCTCCAAGTGGTTTGAAATATGAAACAATGACCGGCCATCACTGCAGCAAGCTTTCGATAGCAGGACCTAAAGAGAGCCAATGCGTGCTTACATGTCTAATTATTTCCTGAAATTTCCTGAAATGTTAATTACAACAATATCAAATAGTTTACAAATTTTATGTAATGTGTTGAAATCATTCGAAAATAAAATGTAAATTATTTAAAAATAAAACATGCCATCTTATAATGTGGTAGTGGTGTAGTGGTAGAGTACTCGCTTCATAAGCGAGAGGTTCTCGGCCTTGGGAAGGTGAATTACAATTTATATATATATATATATATATATATATATATATATATATATATATATATATATATATATATATATATATATATATATATATATATATATATATATATATATATATATATATATATATATGTATATATATATATATATATATATATATATATATATATATATATATATATATATATATATATATATCTGTGCGTGTGTGTGTGTGTGCGTGCGTGTGTGCATGCAAAAGTTAATATCATTTTTCTTTTACTTTTGCAAAATTGAATGTTAAGTTTACAAAACATCAACTTTATTAGTCATTAAGGACAGAACTTTGATCGATAGAAATGATTTGCTTTAAAACTTACTTTTGATTAGGGTTCATTAACGGAAACACAATTTTCGAAAAAGTTTGGTCAAAGCATGAAATTTCAGCTAACTGAAAATTCACGCTGGCAATTAGTCCTTATAATAACATAAGCATACTGAGTAAGTATTATTGCTTCATGAGTGATAGTTTTGCATTAACTCAAGACTTTCAAAACATTTGCCATTTCCCACATCTTCTCCTTCTCGATGTAATTAAAGCAATTTTAAAAAGCGTCTTTATGATATTTTGTTGACTACGACATATTTCTGTTAAATGATCAGGTCTGTGAATTATGAAAAGACGAAAGAAATTAAGATGATAAATTTTGCGGTATCAAAATA
>NC_088925.1:35567500-35632500 GCF_038396675.1 Hydra vulgaris | reverse complement strand
GAGGAGGAAGAAGAGAGTCGTCAGTTTTTTCAGAATACTCAACGTAATCTTGGCTGTGTTTTTTTTCGAGGTGACGATGAAGTCCGCTTGTGTTTCCATCTTTTGTTTTCAAAGACTTTTTGCACGCCTTGCATTTAGCACTGTCACTTGTTTTTTTAAAATATATCTACAGATTTTTTTTTTTTGGTGACATTTTTAATCGTTGAAATGATGCAAGAATATTTCTTTTCAATATGAACAATATGTGTCAAGTTGAATTCCACTGGTAAACTAATGAAATCAAGTCGAAAGTGCACCATTTTATATAAAAAGTTTTTTGTATTTAAAATCTAATTAAAAATTTAAAACCTAATTAAAATTTTTTTAATTAGATTTTTAAAAAAAATCTAATTAAAAAATCTAATTAAAAATCTAATTAAAAATTTAATTTCTTTTTGTCAAAAACAAATTAAATTTTTAGTTAGATTTATTAAAATCACCGAGTCAAAATATTAATTAATTAAAAAAACATATTATTAAGCATTTTGTAAATTATAATAATTTTTAATTTGGAAAATAATATAATATTTAAGTCTCGTTCTACTTCTCGCGAGAATTTTCTATTTCTCGTTTCTCACGAGAAGTCCCATTTCTCACGAGAAACGAGACGAAACCTCGCTCATGGTTAATAAAATGAGTTTTTTGAAACCACATTATTTCTAAATAGGGCAAGTTGGAGCAGCTAACTTTTTTGGTTTCTTATAGAATGATTCAAAGTCTCTTTAAAAAAAATTGATTTCACAAAGGAAGCCGAAGGTAAAAGGTCCTAGTTCATTTCTTACAAATTGCATAAGTACATGTTCGAATGTTTTGATAAATTAAAATAGAATTATCTATTATCTATAAATAAATGTAATAAAAATTAAACTTAAAGGTATTTAGGGAGAAAATTAAAATAAAAGGTTTTGTATTTAGGTAGGGAGTTTTGTCACGTGACATTTTATCGCGGAAAAAAATCGTTAATATATTTTTGAAAAACTTCGTCCAAAAAACGCCAGAAATGATTTTATGTAGGCGTTGAAGGATAAAAACCCACCCATGAAAATAAATAGTATATACGTACATGTAGATGTTATTTTTTTTAGAAAAGGTTGTACTACAATAATTTGTTTGGGGACGACGTTTTGGTTTAGAATTGATAAAGTTATTTAGTTTTAAATCTTTCAGTTTTGTTAAAATACAAGTAAGTTAAAATAATTCTTTCGTCCCCACGTAAAAACAAATTCTGCAACTATTTATTAATAAGTGAATTAGGATTTTATTTTTTTTTATGTAGTCTTATAGGGTAGGTTTTTTGTTATCTAAGTAAAGATTATTATAATTTCCCCCGTCTTTAGATATTTTTGGTAAATTTGCCGTTTCTTCTTTTACTTGACTAAAGATTTTTGCACACGTTGAATTCAATATTTTATATAGCAGAGATTTTATTATAAATTTTTACTAAAGGTATTCTAAAGTGAGTTTGTTTTGTGTTGTTAATGTGGTTTTTGCTAACCATTTGGTAATTGAATCACAGCAGTTTATCAGTAAGTCTTATTTGTAACTTACAATTTTCTTTTTATACAATTTACTTAGTTTTTAAGTTTATATATATATAATATATATATATAAACTTAAAAACTAAGTAAATTGTATAAAAAGAAATATATATATATAATATATATAATATGTATATATATATATATTATATATATATATATATATATATATATATATATATATATATATATATATATATATATGTATATATTTAATATATAATAAGTAAAAGACTTAAAATAATATATTTATATGTTTATATATTTTTTCGAATTGATGACTGGAAAATCTTTATTTATTTAGATAAAATGATAAATGAAAGTATTTATGATTGGTATTTGGCTTTAAAAGATACATCTTATGATGCAATATATTGTAGATATTGTGTGGATTTTAAAGTTGAACTGTTCTGCTGCAAGAAAGCTTTAGCCAAAAAGATAAATAGATTAGTTGACACCATCAGAAAATTAAAGAAACAACGAAAAAATAAAAAATTAGCATTGTTATTAGGTAAAGCCTTTTTTCCACCTGTGGCAAATTTTTCTGATAATACAGTGAATGCATCCGAAATTCTTAAAGAAACAATACTGATAAGCGAAAACAAAATGCTTAAAAAAGAAAATAAAATTTTAAAAAGGAAAATGGAATCTATGATGGATTTACGAATGGATTATTTTACACATCTAAAAGATTTTGAAGATATGTCAAACAATCTAAAAATACTTATTTCAAAAAACTCTCAAATAGAAGCTGAATTAAACTTTATTAAAAAGTGATATTGTGAAAAAGAAGAAAAGCTTAATAATATCGAAAACAAATTAGAGCTATTAAAGTCAAAAAAAGAATCATTTAATGTTAGAAATTTGAATAAAAAAATAAAATATCGTGATACTCGGCTGGAAATAAAAAAGAATAAAATAAATTCGTTAAAAAATGAAGAAAAAAAAAATAATATTGCAATTAAAAAATAAAATAACAGATATTAATTCAATTCTTGAAAACTCAGACATAAACATTTCTGAATTAAAAAACGAAAAAGTAAAGCTGCAAAAAAAAGTGAGTAATTTAAAAGTTATTTTGCAAAATAAAACCAACTATATTAATCACAACAATATGAAAGATGTTATAAGTTTAGAGAAGGAAGTTGTTTCGTCATATAGTAAGACAAACATTTTAAAAGAGGAGAATCTAGAACTTCAAAAATTGGTTTCTTTGCTGGATGATGACGAAGTAATAACATTTGAAGATGGCAGATACAGTGATGACATTCGAGAAACAATAATGAAACTTCTTTCAATGAACGTGAGTATGAATAGTGTCAACGAAGTCATAAAAGTAGTTTTAAACAAACTAGCCAAAAAGAACATATCTAGACTGCCATCAGCCGCTGTAAAATGTAGGTTAATGCAGGAAGCTTCAATTTTAGGTCAATTTCAAGTTGCGGAAGCAATGCTTGAAAATAATTTGATAAATAAAAACTCTAATATAGGCAATTGTTTGCATGGTGATGGTACTCAGAAATACCATAAGCATTATCAAAACTTTCAAATTACTACAACTAGTGGGAAAACTTTATCTTTTGGTCTGTCAGAAGTGGTTGGCAAAGATGCAGCAACTGTTTTGCAAAACTTTACTAATATAGTAGATGACATTTGTGACGTTGTTAGCAACTCAGCTACTGAAAAAGAAATTAATTTTGCTAAACTAATAACATCAATAAAATCAACAATGTCTGATCTTTCTTCGGTTAATCCTCTTTTTAACTCACAGTTAAAAACATTAAGGGAAAAACTTTTGCCTATTGCAATTAGTAACTGGGATTTTCTTTCCTCAAACGTCAAAGACAATATGAAGGACATGAGTAATTTTTTCTGTAAACTTCATTTGCTTGCTAATTTTGCTTCTGAAACTGATAAAGTTTTAAATTCTTTTGAAAAAATTCTGCTTCAAAATGATTTTGAAACTGTTTTTGCTTTTAGTGGTAAAGAATGTGGTGCTGTACGGTTAGTTCGTACTACATGTAAGGCATTTCATTCAAGGGGTAGTGAGGAAGCTGGTGTTGCATCATGGTTTAATTCTTTTCTTTCCTCTCGTAACGATAAATCTTATTTTGTTCCATTTATTGGAAATCGATTTAATATTTTGTATTACAATGCAGCTGCCCTATACTATCATAAGGATTCTATAACAGAATTTCTTAATGCTTGGCCTAACCCTAATAATTTATTAAAAGCAATTAAGGAAGATATCACAAATCTTGTATTCATTGCTGAAGTCCGTGCATTAGGTATTATTGACAAACTACTTACTGGTCCAATGTGGAGAATTATCGAATCACTTGATAGTATATTATTTTTAAACCCCTACCTACTTCGCTTGAAAGTTAGACTTTCATCTCTTTGTATCGATGCATCTTCTTTATTGTTTGCTAATGGAAAAATTTTTGAGGATACCAATCTTCTTCATCAAGATGTGGTTTACACCAAGCTGTTTGAATGCACTCAAAATGATGAGTTTGATTCTTTAACTGTTCAATCACTTGAAATTATTTTCCACTCAATTCTTGTTATTTTGGAACGTCAGTGTGCTGATCAATTACCAGGTGGTAAATATTGGAATCCATCTAATTCTGTTTCTGAAGCTGCTTCTAATGTCCCTGTCACTAATAAAGCATCAGAAAGCGACTTTGCCATTTTGGATTTAATGGTTCGCACAAAACCCAATGCAAATGTTCAAACTATCCAGGCTTTGACAATGTGGTCTCAGAACCAAACATTAGAATGGCTTAATAGTAAATCAGATGAAGAAAGAAAACAATTGCTTGAATATTCAAGAACTAAAGTAACATTAATGAAAAGCAAATATGATGAAAGAAAAGAAGCTCTTAAAAAAGATAAAGCTATGCACCTTCTAGCAAAGCAAGAAGAAAAAAATCGAGAAGAAATTAAACTACAACATAAAAAGGTTGCAGCTTGTAATGATTTGATAAATTTAAATGTAAGGGCATGGATATCATTAGAGGAAGCAGAGAAAACAGTTTCTAATATAGAAGAGCCATTGAAATCAAAAGTACTCCTTGCTCAACTTAATTTTTATCGCATAATCTTATGTGTTGAATGTGACAAAAAACATTTTTGTAAAACAAAAGTAGAAGGAAGCAAAAGAATAAACTTGTCTTCAGAGGAATTATATCAAAATCTTCTTATTGTTATTCAAGCAAGTTTAACACCAAACAAACAATCTTTAAGTAATAATATAAGTAATAATTTAAAGCCTCGTACAATACGTGATGCAGCTGTTGAAAACAAAACAAAAAAAATTAATGGAAAAAATTAAGGATGCAAAACTAAACAAACTAATAGAGCAACAAAAAAAGCACTCCTTATCAAAAATTATTAATAACCCATCTGATTTTGTAGGTTTTTCTATACAACATCGTGTTAGAGAAGAAGATGCTCTTAAAGTATCTTGGGAACGTGCGCAAGTGGTTCAAATTGATCAATTAAACGGTAGAAGAACTACATACCTTGTTAAGTATGATAACGAACCTGATGAAGTATGGTCATTTCCTTTATTGATTGATTTTGAAAAAGGTGATCTTATTCTTTGTAGCTAGGGTTGCGAGGTAATTTTATTTAATGTAAATTTAGAATTATGTTACAGTATATATTAATCTTATTTCTTTTATTGTTATGTTCCAATAGTTTGTTTTTACTGCATTTGAGTTCAGTGGTTTTTATCTTTACAAATAGTATGAATCATATCTGATATGTTTATCTGTACCAATTTTGTTTATTTGTTGTTGTTTATTTGCAGCTTAACTGCACATTTTTATTATTAAAAAAAAAAAAAAAGCTTATGCAAAAATACTATTACTTTTACATTAACTGCCTATCAAGTAAAGGAAAGAATTCAGAAATGGAGGGCTAACCTTAGGCTGATTTACTATTACTTTTACATGAACTGCCTATCAAGTAAAGGAAAGAATCCAGAAATGGAGGGCTAACCTTAGGCTAATTTACTATTACTTTTACATGAACTGCCTATCAAGTAAAGGAAAGAATCCAGAAATGGAGGGCTAACCTTAGGCAACATGACAGCTCACGGATGGAGTGCAAAGTCCTATGGCTTACCTTCTCGTTGGTGCACTTCGTTGAGTAAGTTAGACAATTTTGTCTAATTTATGAACGGAATAGCCAAATTATGTATAAAATTGTTTGTTAACAATACACACACAGCCTACTCTGAAGTTTGAATTAAAATTCGATAATTAAAATATTTTTTCTGAGTTCAAATAATTTGCAACATATAGTCAAATTTGGGTACATTAATAGTGCGATAATTTATTTCAAAGACAAAACGATTTAAAACATCTATTAAAAAGTTTAAGACAAATAGATAGATAAGATAATCCGTATAAGTATTTCCATGTGTCTGTTAATCTATGTAATCTCAATTTCTTAATACAAGAGGGGGGTAATAAAAGTGAATGGGGGGGGGGGGTTAGTCAAGATTTAATGAACCGGTGGAGGGGAGGGTCAGAATTTACACTGAAAGTTTTATTACTTATCAGTAACTAGTATGTATTTTTTGATTTTTAAAGCTGATTTCCACTGATTTTTTTTTAGTTTTTAAATATAATTTTTTTGTTAAAACAAGTAAAAATTAATAAACGGGAGGGGGTCTTAATAAGCTTAGTGTGGGTGGCAAAGTTTCCCAAAATGATAAACGCCCCCCCCCCCTTGAGTTAAGGACTCGAGAGTACACAATCAAATAAAGCCAAACACAATGAAATAGAACAACGAGTTTTTCATTCATTGTTTTCAAAATTTTTAAAAAGTTAAAAACCCTAACCCCATTAAAAAATATAACATTTTTTATATTATGATAGGTGCTGAAAACAATAAATTAGTCGAATCAGTAGACTATAAGTGGTTAAATCTTTTTTTGAATCTATAACGATACTGAAATTATTAACAAGTCTTTGACTAATTTCTTTTTTTGTTTGTGTAAAAATAAATTTTAGATTTATTTTTATTTTGTACGTATTTTGACGTTTTCGGCGTGTTTTATTTGGGTCCACGTTGTTCAATTGATAATTTATTAAAGAAAAATAAAATTAATTTAAGTTAATATTTATCATCAAAGTTTTGTTACGCTCAACGTATTATAAATTAAAACATTTGAAAATTTATTTTGTGTCAAAAAGGTTTAAAACATATTCAAACATATTATACAGTTATTTGACTACTTCATGGTACATCTGCGTTAACCCCCCAAAAAATTCTACTTATGAATTGTTCAAATAATTTAGATTTACAATTTATTTTCTAATAAAATTTTATTATAAGTTAGTTTACGCAACTTTTTACGCAAAAAAAAAAAAAGATAAAATAGTTTTTTTTTCGGTGGTAAAAATTGAACGAGATACTTTAAGAAAATATTTCATAAAAAGTCTATGAATTGAAAATATTAAAACACGTATATCTTTGGAACTAAATAAGCTACAGAGGTGGTTGAAACCATTTTGAAAAGGAAATATATTAAGGAATATAATGCATTTAATATAAAAAATATTTACATTTGCTATAAATATTGCCTAAACTCCCTAATTTAGGGAGGAAATTAAGTTTTAATAATGATAAAATTTTAATGATAAAAAAAAACTGTTTTTGGTCATTTTCAAGCATAAATTAACGTATTATTAACTATTTCAGTAGGGTAGAGCGGGGTTAGTTGAGCAATTTTCACTAAATCTGTTAGATCTCATAAATGTTGGATTTACATAACTTTTTCAATACTTGAAAGATAATTTAACCTGCTAAAAATTTAAGAAAAAAGTATAGCTTTTAAATTTTTTGAGAAGATATTGCCTAAAGTTTGCGGAGCTGCTCAACTTGCCCCAGCGGGGTAAGTTGTGCAATAGTATGAGGTATGTTAAGCAATCAAAAAACAAATAAATATGCAGGATACTAAACTTGAGTGAATCATAAATAAAATTTTCACTAACAATAAGCATGAGTATAATTTATAAACTTTTTTATTTTATGCATTTTTATGACGTAAGTAAAAGAAGAGAAAAAATTAAATAGTAAGAAAGTGTCATAAAATATAAAAATACTATTTTATACAACACTCTTGAACTTTGAAGCCCGATTTAAAAATTACTAATTTTAAAAATATATATAAATGTACTGTTAAATTATTTCTTATCAAAGCTGTTTCTTTGTGTTCGATAGTTCAGTTTTATTCACTTTTTTCAAAGCAACTTACCTCTACTAGACAAGATGATACATTAGTTAAGTTCTAAAAAGAACATTAGGACTTAGGAAAAAATGGTTAATTTTAATTGAAAGTCCAATAAATTGGTAAAATATCCACACTTAAATAATGGCAGATTAAATAATGGCAGATAAAATAATTTATAAGCATCTGAGAGAAAAATAGTGAAATTTTTTTTTTACTTTTTTGGTCCAAAATTAAAAAAGTGCACGTGTACCTTACTTACCTGCTTTTCAGCAATCATTTGTTGTACATTGTGTTAACATTCTAATTCTCTAACTTTCATCCATTAGATGCTTTGTCATGGGATGCATAGATATTTTAATTGCAAAACTCCTATGCTCAACTAGCCCTGCTCTACTTATTTTTTTATATCCTCAGAATCATAAGAAACTGTAGAAAATAGTTACCTAAAAACATTGTCTTAATTGCGCTACTCAAAAATCTGCATTTTGGCCAAATTTTAAGTGTTTCTAAATCACCGTGGGGTGTTGTTTAATTTTTTGTTTGCGAATATTCTACGTTCTAGAATGAAGAAAAATATAATTTGAAATTTTTGATAGTAATTTAAAAAAAAACCTTTTAATATAAATTTTTAAGTTTTTCCAATAAATATAAGCTTGATATTCATTTTATATGGTTTGTTTAATTAATTTAAACAGTTCTAATAAAAAAAGTTGAAAAAATAATTTTTACCATAAAAAACACGGTTTTGTCCCACTGTGCGCTGGTGGCAAGGCTTACAGTTTTTAAATCCTACCAAAAATTGATCCATTTCATTTGTATGCATAAACAAATGGAAAAAAAGGAAAGGGAACAAGTTTTTTACAAACTTTGTTTTTTACTATTGATAATATATATATATCATCAATAGTAAAAAACAAAGATATCAACTACCGGTGATACAATCAGTTCAAAACATTCCCCATCTAATCTAATACGAACTTCACAGAAAGAAGTTAACACAGGTTATTAAAAACGACTAAATAAATATATTTACTTGAAGTTATAAAAAAATAATTTACAAAAATATAAAAAAATACTTATAAAAAGCCATAAAAAAATTACAATTTCTGTTGATGAAGACTTATTAACGTTTGAGCTTGCTTAATATGTCGGATAATTGGCTCGTAGCCGAGTTGAATAATCTAAAAACAGTTATTATAAAGTCATAACAAAAGCTATTTACATAAAACAGGTTTAGCATAGTCTCTTAATCTTTACTTTTGTTTTTAATATAGGGTATTTCCGAAACAGCCTATTACTATTCATAATAAAAACTGGCAATCTTCAATTTACTCTCATTTAATTTAAATCCATATAAATATTTTGTAAACAATGGTATACATCAGCGATGTTATCAATGAATAAATTAAGTTTGAAGCGGAATTACGAAATTTCGATTTGATGAATTTTTATCTGTTGTTTTTTTATTTATTAAATTTTTGTTTTTCTAACATCTTTTAAAAGTTATAAATGACGTCATTTGATCATTTTTCTCATATCAAATTTAAGAGTTCAAAATTTAAGAGTTTTTAACTATGATGTTGCTAGTATTCTATTAGTCTTAAAATATTTATAAACAGCGTTATTTAGCAGTACTAATACCAAAGATGTTGAGATACTGTAGAAAAAAATAATACCTGGAGAAATAGGTGTAGCAGTGAAATTTAAACGCCAAATTCAAGTAAAAAAAATTATCGGAACCAAGTATAAAGTTAAACAGGTATAAAAGTAATTTTAAGTGGTGTTTTAATGAAAGCAGGTACAATATTTAACTGCAGGTACAATATCAACAAACGACAGAAGCAACACCAACTTTTCATTCAGGGGGTAAATCTTTTTTAGTAATGATTTATGAACATCGTATGATAACATTGAGTTGCATATAAAATTAAGCGAGCCAATAATTCTGCAAACCATAACAACTATTTTACCGACTGTTAATTGAACGTAGTTATGCAGAAAGCAGCCAGTTCTCAATTTAGGCCAAATTAAGATTGGTCAATTCAAATTAAGGAAAGGTCAATTCTATGCTCTACTAAAACCAGCCATGCGGATTTCATACAGAAATTCACAGTAAAAATTCACAGCCTCACAAAATATTTGTGTTGCATATATTTGATTATTCAACATTCAGACAAAAGTGCTTTTATCTCAGTTTGAGTTTTTTGTGGCTGGCTGCTTTCTGCATAATTACTTTCAATTATTAATGCTTTAAATATTTTTGTAAACTGGAAATGATTTTCTTTTTAAATCCATCTTATCTCGAAAAAATCATGTTGCAAATCATACCAAATAAGTAATTTATTTGATTAGAAAAATTATTATCAATTTTCCTTGTCGCAACTTTATTTGAATCATTTTCTCCTTAAAAAGAAAAGGACAACAAAGCCTTAGTAACAGATGTTCTTAAAAGCTTTACTAATAAATCAATGTTTAATTCAAGTTTAAATGCGAAACCTTGCCGCTGATCAAAAAATAAAAACAATAAGGATTTCATTCTTAAACGTGAAGTGTATTTCTTTCAATTCTTAAATAAAAATATTTTTACGTTTATGGATAAATGCATCATACCAAAAAGGAATAAAACAAGTAAATAAAAAAAAAAATTAAACAAATTTAGTACTAAAGAATAGATTTCTACGAGAATTTCGTGATGCGCAATGACAAATATAATTAAATGACGGTTTGACGTGGTTCAGGGCAATTAAGTTAATGGATTCGTTTTAACACATCGAATGCAATCCGAGAATCACTACGTTCTGCTTAGCAAGCAAGTTTGATTGCGTTCATGGTACTATAGAACACAACTTGAACAAAATAGGAAAAACCTCCAAGTTCGGTGTTTAGATGTCACACAAACGGTACTCTAGACAGCACTTTAATCACTTTTAAAGACTTTCAAATTCAAAGACTAATGTCATAGACAATGATAATGCATATATTGTTGAAGATTACTTATGAAATTGATAATAATTTTTTTTGAAAAAACATTACTTTTTAGGTAGTCAAATAACAAATTAAAGTCAAAATGTGTTTCAAAGGTAACTAAAGAAAAATCTAAATAACATCAGCATTTGTACAAAATCTACATTCGATTCACTTCAAGTAATTCTCATCATATCATGCTGATGCAGCTATTTATTTTTTCATGAAAATGTTTGTTTAGTTTCTTTATTAAAAGTTGAAGTAAGTTTATATCAAAATATTTATAAAATATAGCAAATATTTTTTATTTATACGTAATTAAACTTTTTTAATTTTGAAAATTTACAGTGGTCAGGTTTAAAACAGAGTTGGTGATGAGATACTTTAATATTGATAAAGTATAAAATATTTCTTTGATCAAAATGATTATTTCATACTTATTTATGCATAAGTGAAAACCCTCAATCAATGTTTTTCCTACTAAATCCTGCACCCCCCTCCTTATTAACATACAATAAAATCAAATAAAAAGTTTACCATTTCATACTAAAAAATAGGAAATAACAAAAGAATAGGTCAAAAAGATATGTATAGAAAGTAATAGCTAAATCGAAAGTGTCGTTTGGAAATGATTAACTTGTTTGTTCATGCCAATATTTATAGAATGGTTAAAACCTGGTAATTATATTATTCTTTATTTAATTATTGCTTTTGTAAATTACTTTGAAAATTTAAAAAACCTTATAAAAATCAGTATTATTAGAAGTACAAAAAATAAAGCAAAAAAATAAATAAAAATAAACAAAGCATGAAATAATAAAAAAATTATACAAATAAATTAACCTCTTTCCGTTGATCTTCAAATTGCTTATTTTCATTTTTATGCTTTTCAATGAGCTTTTCTTGTCGTTTCTGCTGATTTAGAACAAGCTAAAATATTACAAATGCTAAAAAAGGTATTGTTCAAATTTTAAAAGTTTTTATTGATTTTTTGTGCATAAGCCATTTATATTGATTTTTTGTGCATAAGCCAATAAATTTACTTAAAATGCAGAAATATTAAAAAAACATGCTTAAAAAATAATAAAAAACAAGTTTATATAACTCAACTTTGGGGCTGAATATTTCAAAACACCCCTGTTTAAATATATTTTCGCTGCTTTTAATATTTTTAGTTAGTTATAATCTTACATTTCACCGAAAATATAACAGGAAAAACAACAGTAACATATATAACTATAATTTCAAAAATATATCACTTTTTCAAGAAATTACTAAAAAATATTTGCAAATTCAATAAAAGATAAATTAACTCAAATTTAAAACGGAAAAGTATACACACTTTTTTAATGTATTAAAGGCATAAGTTATTTTTATTGTATTTGTAATAGTTCACAATACTTTTTTCATTTTGTATTTCTTCCATTTCCGCTTTTTCAAACATAAAATTTCTACCGGTGTAGAGCAAGCCTATGGAATGGTAGTTTTTTCAATATGTTTATATTGGGAATAAAAATTTGGTTTTGATTTGGTAGTTTCAAACTTTCTTGTGGTGTTAATCTTTTTACAGTACTGCAGATCCCACCACATAATATTATTCTTAAAGTCCCAAAGAAAGTAATTATATTATAATTATTACTTTCTGTGGGACATGTAAAAAAAGTTTCATTTAACTTTAAGACCCAATTCACTCGCTAGTTAACATAGATTATAAAAGCTTTTACATTTTTTTACTGCCCTGCACAACCATCAGTGAATGAATGTATTTTAGACAGATTAAGAATTTTGGTTTTTAGTATAGATAAGATTTATTCATATATTTTGTGCACATACATACGTTACATTGTGTGTAAAGTTGGCTGATATAAAACAACAAGAAATATGTTTTATTACATGTTCATTACCTTTATATTAGTAGCACTTTAGTTTTTTATTATATCATAAAAGATTTAAAAAACATTGCTGGGTGTTTCAGCGATAGCTCTGTATTTCATCTTGAACTACAAAAGAATAATTTTTTGCAAATTATTTTTTACTTCTTGTGGTGCCAGTGTAAGAAGTTTAACAATAGTTCTATTGTCAGAATAGAGAATCTAATTTCATCAAAGTTTTCAACAATCCTTTTTATACTGTTTTTTTCATAACACATTTTCTCTTTCTTAGAGTATATGTTTTGATGGTTTTGAATGAGTTTTATATCTCTTCTAATATATTCAAATTTTGGTTATATATTTTAATTTCTAATCTTTTTAATTTGAATGATGATATTACGAAGTTCTCATCATCTTGTTCACCCTGACTTTGTTTCTCTTTTGGAAAATATACTCTTCTGGCAATATTTTGTTTACAAAGGTTGCAGAGTTTCTTTCCAGGAGCTATATTCAAGCTGCTATTCTAATCATGAATTGTGTTTAAAAAAAATTATGTATAATAATAAAATATTTAAATTTTACAGCTACTTACTAGTAATTTTCTTTATATGAGCATTGAATGGTTTACAACAAGCTTTCTGCCATATTTAGCACATTTACAAATATTTTTATTACATACATTACATACATTACTTTCACATAATATTTTTAAGTTTGATAGTTCAATGTTACAACCTAAAGATATGATTGTTTTTTCTTCATAGCTTAAAATTTCTATAACATCTTGCTGGTCTTTGCATGCCACTGATGTCATTAAGCCAATAGAAAACATCTTAATAGGATAATTTACTTGGTGCAAACCATATCAAGAAATTATTTCATAAACCTAATAAATAAATCTTTCCTACATAATTTTTTCTGAAAAAAAAAATGTTTTTAATGTAGAAATAGTTCAAACCTTTCTAGATTCCTTCTTTAGCATGATGTTTAGCACTGGTATATAATGTAAATTTTTATTTACCAAATTGTTAATTTTTTATAATTCCAATACAACTTTACCAAATAATGTGGTTCTATAACTGAACTTTTCATGAACTATATAATGGAGATTATTGAATCCTCCATTACCAATCATAGATTATTGAATCATTCATTACCGATTGTAGATTATTGAATCCTTCATTACTAATCATAGATTTTTGAATCCTTCATTACTGATCATAGAATAAAAGTCAAAAAAGTTTGAAGAAAATATCAGACCCATGGTTCAAAATTTCCTAAACTTTGGGTGATTTGAGGTGGAATTACTTTTATTTGAGTTTATCACTTTGTTAAGTTATATAATTCTTAAAAATAGCTAGATATTATGATTTTGGATGCAACTATTTTTGAACTATAAGGAACAAGGCATACTTGGATAGTAATGATTTGTATAAAATTTAATAAAAACATTAAAATAATAAAGAAGTCAGTATTAAAAGATTTTAAATCATTTTAAACATGTCAATACAATAACTTAATGAACTTAATTATTCAATTAACCTTTCTTCTCTGCATACCAAACTCCTCAATTCTTAATTTGTCTCTCTCACGTTTAATTCTAAAAAAGAATGATTGTTTAACTCATAACAATAAATTGATGTAATAAAAAAATGTTAGAAAACTTAAAAAGAATAAAAATGATAAATACTTCTCTTTATTAATGCGATCTATTTTACTGTTTTCAAACTCTTTTTCTAAATCTTTAATACTTTGGATAGAATCACGGGCTTGTGCCTTTGTCAAATCTGATAGTTCTCTAAACAGTGACGTGAGTATTTAATTAGTAGTTAATCATAACTTATAAACACAAGTGATGATTGGTTAAACACAAGTGATGATTGGTCAAACAAAAGTGATGATTGGCAAAATATGAGTAATGATTGATTAAACATAAGCAATGATTGATTAAATTAATTTTTATTCAAAAAAAAAAAAAAAATAAAAAGAACGGAAACTTTAATGAAAATTTTTAAGATGAAATATGATCTTTTTAGATACAACTATTAATTTATTTTTACAACATAAAACAATCAGGTTGTTACACATCTTTCACTTTTAGTATTAACAATAACAAACAATCACATTGCTTCCCTCCATCAATCAACTTTGAACATTGTTTCTGTAAATGCAAAAACAAATTGGTTCAAACTTCCAATAACACTAAGGGGCGAATTAAGCAATTACAAATTGCGATATCTGGAAATAGTTCTGGTCTTTAAAGTTTTTAGTTTTTTAAAAACTGTGCATTGATCTTGAAATTATTATAAAAAATCTCATTATAAAACATTGCGGACCTTTAGTAACAATTATTTTAAATTTATTTTTAATAATTTATAATAATATTTTAATAATTTATTAATTTGAAAATTTATTTTTAATGTGTATTACATAAATTAACTGATATTTAAACAAACAATAAATTAGAATATATGTAAATTTTTACTGTTATTATTTTTGCAGCTATAAATTTATTGTTATATATTTTTATCAATTTTATAAAATAAGATAAGATAACCTTTTCATTAAAAGTGTACACAGCTTTTAATAAGAATGATAAAACTGAGAATTTGAAGACCAGAAATTTTTACATATGTTGGAACTCGGGATCACTTAATTTGCCCCTTAAACAACTACAAAAGAATTGCAAATAACCGAAATGCTTGAGAAATATAGCAGTATATGAAAGTAACAGTTAAAAAAAGAGTTAAAAGTTAAAGTATAATATGAGTTAAAGCCACAAAAAAATTGATTTAACTTTAAGACAAAAAAAAAAAAACAAAAAAAAAAAACAACAGCAACAACAAAACACAATATTTATTAAATATAAAGTTATTTATTAAATATAGAGTTATTTTTAAATATAGAGCACTCGTTTCTATAATTTTTATCTATAAATAAATAAATATTTTAAATTATTAAATCTCTTTTCCTCAGGCAAGCATACAAACTTTTGAATTAATGCCCTCTCATCAAGTTTTACAGAGCGCTATGGAACTTTATCACAAAACTTCTTTTACTTTTTAAGCTGCATTGACCTTACCTTGTGAAGAGCCCAAAATTTTTCTATTAGACAGATATGCCGACAATTTGATGGGCTGTGATCTTAGGTACAACTTCAAAGCCATTTACCTTCTTCTCAAGATAGCACTCTTTTAGATGTAATTTTATGATCGAACTAAATAATGAATCGAGTCCTTTCTCTTTATCCCTCAGCTGATATTGTTATTGGTGACCTAAATGCTTATCACATCGAATGGCTCGGTTCTAACACCACTTACCCAGCTCGCACTAAAGATAATAACTTCTGTATTTCTCAATCTCTTACTCAGACAGTCAACTTTGTGACTCGTTTTCCAAACAGCTAAAATCATTTACCATCATTCCTTGATATGTGTCTTGTCTCTGACCTTTATATGTATCACTCCATTATATGTGTCTGATGTGATAAGTTTCTCCTTGATATCCTTCAGTTGGTTTAGACTATGCAATGATCTCTCTAAATCTTTTATAAACTTTTTCTTTGGACCTATCATTGCACTACTTACTACTACCCTAAAGCTAACTGGGATTTTTTGTGTGATTTTCTTAGTTACAGTCCTTAGGCTGATAGCTTTTATTTTTTTCCTGACAAATGTGCCTCCTACATCTACCACCTGCATCTAAGCACATATGGTAGCTTTTATTCCTTTTCATTGATTTTAAGTCAAACCTTATTCTAATTCATAATTTTCACTTTCTTCTGCAGCTGTTACTTCCAATTGTAATCATTTTTTTCATCTTTTTCACAAGAACTCTATTTAGGACAATAATCTTTTTATAGATTTTGAAAGAAACCAATGTAAAAAGGTGCTGTCTGATTAGCATCAGACATTATACCCAGTTTACTAAATCTCAGATTTAATCTCAAAAATTAGGTTCTAGAGAATTTTGGAAAATTTTCAACAGTGTCATTAACAAAAGTAAGCATAACATTCATGGGTCTAACCTGATTACCTTTCCTAGGGATAAAGCAGAACTATTTGCAAAAAACCTTTCCTCTAATTTTTGTCTTTCAAATCTAGTTGGATCAATATCCAAATTACCAATTCTATTGATAAAGTCATTTCTCAATTAAAGTCTTTTTTACAGCTTGTGGCCCAAACAACATTCCTGTCATAGCCTTACAAAAGTGTTCTCTAAAATACTTTTCAATTCTTTCTAATTATTTAACAAGTGCTTGACTGAATCTTGTTTTCTTTACTGTTGGAAAATGGCACCTGTGGTTCCAATTTATAAAAACTTGCATATTCTACCTACTATTTGTCATTCGATGTAGCAGCATTCTCTACATGTTCGATGTAGCAGTATTCTCTACATGTTCGATGTAGCAGCATTCTCTACATGTTCGATGTAGCAGCATTCTCTACATGTTCGATGTAGCAGCATTCTCTACATGTTCTACCTATTTTTCAGTCAATGTAAACAATAAAAAAGTAAAAATAAAACTATGCAAAATGTTTTTATTTTTATCAAAAAAAAATAAAAGCATTCTGAATGTTTTTAAAAACATTCCAGTTTATTAATTTGCACTTTTGTGATTTAAAAAAAAAATTTAATTAGTTTCCTCAATTAAATTTAATCATTTTGACATAAAGTGTACTTAATTCTGACTTATTTAAACACAAAGAGTTATAAAGAGCCATTTTTACCACAAACATTAAGTTTAGATGTCAAACTATAGGAATATACGTATATATAAATTCTTGTAAAAATGTTAATTTTTGCCGAAAGTCACAAGTTTTTTTAAATTTAGGATTAGGGTTAGGGTATTGTTACAATTATGTATTATATAGTGAAGAAATCTTTTAAAACTTTTAATAATAGGAATAAAAAATATTTATGTATAATAAAAAAGGAAAATCTTAAACTTTTTTTATCTTGGAATTTCAAGAACAAAAATGACCAGTCCCAGGATCCTGGGATTGATCCCAGAGCTATAGCAACATATAATATAATATCTACATAATATTACTACAATAAAAAATTACATTTTAAACAAAAATATATTTATGAATAAATGAAGGCAATTTACATTGTTGGAAGAAAAACATAATAAAACTATGCTAAATATAGTCCAGGGAAAGAATATGTTTGACAAGAATGGAACTTGTCAGTGGTCATTTGAAACCAACTAGCTCTTCTAAATAATTATCGCATGTCAATGCCATTTTCAAATAGTGTCATTTCATTTTTTTATTTTTAATAAGGGATTTTCCATAAAGTATGTAAGAATATGTATGAGTATAAGGAAAGGGGAAAAAAAATGTACAAACTCGTTCTCTATCTCTCCGAAAAACTTGATTTCTCTTTTTTTAACAGCATATGCAAGTTTTACAAATTTAACAAAACCAGTATTGTTACATAACAGAAATATATTGGATTAATTAATTTTTTTTTTTAATGTTTTAAAAAACTTATGAGTTGAAAAAAAGAAGGTTTGAAATTTTAATAATGAATACAATTACAGAGGGGGGAGGAGGTTGTTGGAAGCATGCAAGTGTGTACAAGGGTGGCCCTAAATTAGTGGTTTTACTGCATACCTTCTTAATGGATGCTCCCCAACAACAGGTTTTAGGTTTCCATTTTAGGTCCCTTAGTCAAATCTATAAGCTTAATATTATATTTTATATGGTCATAGGTGAATGCATATTATACAAGTAAACTAAAATGTTTTTACATGGATACATATTATATATTCAGTGTATTAAATTCAACTGATGCTTGTAATAGTACAGGATTTGAGTCATTAAATCTTTTGAGTAATTTTACCTAAAGTTTTTAACATTTAAATGAAGAAAGCACTGTAATTATTTCTTCCACTAACTTAACAGAGCTTCAACTATTACACAGGTATTGCAAAAATCCACTCAGTTTGGTGTTCATGCATATTGTGTTCATTAAATGTATTTTCTTCCTTGTGTTATAGTCATCATCATTTGACAAGCATAAAATAATAGCAATGTTAGACAAGTTAGAATCCTGGTGACAAAGTGCTTTTTTTTATTTTTTTTGTTTTGTTATTTAGGTGCCCCAAGAAGACCTAACGGTCTTGTCACTGAGCACCGCAGAAGTGTATTTAACCAAGAAGCTCACGCCTCCTTCCTTACCGTGATGCGAAAATACGTCCAAAGCTCGTTTTGAACCTGGATCTCCTGCTTATAAAGCAAGTGATCTAACCATTGCGCCATGGCCGCAAGGTTATCATATAAGCCACAGCTTTAGCCATCGCTTATATGATAACACCAGAACTGAAGTCCATAAACACTAATATTCATATAACAACAAATTTAAATTGACATCAAAATATAAAGAAAATCTTTCTCTTGCCCAAATTCCATTTTCTTATGCATTTTTTTTTATTGGTATGATTATTAAGCAGCACCAAAGTCTATACGGTCTTATCATAGTGCACTGCAGAAGAGAATTTAACTAGGAATTTCACACCTTTTTTTACCAATGTTGCTTACCTGGCCAGAGCTGACTTGGAACACTTAAACTCTTGATTTTGAGCAAGAACTCCATCCACCGCACCATGGTAGCTTTAATTGACTTCAATTTGATGAATCATACCCAACTTTGATTTTTGCTGTACTCTACCACATTATTACGAATTGTGTTTAATGACATTGGCAGATTTCTGAATTTGATCGCAGTTAGAGCAGTATAAAAAGTATTTAATATAATAAATATTACCCATAAAGATTCAAGGTGGAGGTACACACCTTATGCGGTAGTGGTGTAATGGTAAAGTGCTCGCTTTATAGGCAAAAAGTTCCAAGTTCCCTACCATGCCCCTAATAGTAACGGGCTAAACTTGTTTCCTAGCGCAATGGCCTTCTTTGTCAAGGTTTGTGTTTCGGAGTTAAAGAGTTTAAAGGGATCTCAAAGTGCCAAGACAAGTTGTGTTCATTTAAGAGAATGTTTAAAAAAATATTTGGACTGAGTTTTTTTGATTAAAACAAAATGATAAATATATACCAAGAAAAACTAACTTTGTAGTTTTAATCAAAGCTCACCATCTCCATGTTAGTGTGATTTTTTAAAATATACACTGCTACCAACAGACTTTATAATTCATTCAGGTGCATTTAATTTCAAAGAGTTTCAGTATAAAAAATGACATCGTTGTAGGATTTTTTTTTTCAGAAAAATCAAACTTTTTTTTAACCAATATCATCTGTTTTTAAAATAAGCATTTCTCATCAATTGTATGACTTAAAGCTAAGCATAAAAATGTTTTTTTATAGAGCGTAAAAACCAAATAAAGTTAAGATTTTTATAGTACACTTTTAAATATAATAAATGTATAAAAAAAGATGTTGATACCCTTATTATATATTCTGAATCTTTTTTATTTTTTATGTAAACAATGTGAACTTTTTTACTAGTTTTATCTAGACCATTTATTGCTATGACGTTTTTGTTATCCTATCAAAATGACATTTTACAAGTTTTTAAATTTTGAGTCAATTTAAAAATTGAGTCAATAATGCTACACTTTTTCACAATCTTTAACAATAATCATTCCATTTTAAAAATAAAATAAGCAATAAGTGTTTTATAAAATAAATTTCATTAAATATATTCTCGCATGAGAAAATAAAAACTTCGAGAATATTTGTACCCAATGAAAAGTTTAGCAAGTAAATGTTAATTTTGTTCTAACTTATCGACATGATTTTTACTTAATATTTAAACTATACTCTTATTTTTTTAATTATGATTAGTACAACTATTATCATTAACTTCTTCTTTGTTTATTTTTTATTATCAAAGTATGATTTTTAAATGTTTACTTTGTTTATGTATGTATGCTTATTATTAATCCTATTATATTCAAAAACTGGTTTCACTCCTTTGATCAAAATTCTGTTTGAGTGACACCATCCTTATCAATCATTTAGTTATTATTATTATTAAATTTACTTTATTAGTTATTACTATTATTAAATTAATTTACTCAATATTATATTATTTTACATTATTATTATATTTACATTATTTTTTATTAATCAACTATTTTTTCTTACTACAATCAATAGAATTATGATTTTTATTATTATTATTATTTTATTTATTATTATTATAATATTATTGTATGATTTAAAATAGAAAATATATAACTTGTTGTTGTTGTTGTTTTTGTTAATTAAACTTTGATCAGGTTAAATAATACAAAATAATTTTTTTAACAGAATCTTAATAAGGATAATAATCATTTAATAACTATAAATATAACACAAAAAATAATTTATAGAAATAGACAAGATTAAAATACCTGAAATTTTCTATTTATATTTTTAATGCGAAAATGGTGAAAATTAGAAAATAAAATAACTAAACAAATTCATTAGTAATTTATGATGAAAAAATTTTTTTTTATATAATAATAAGTAACTAAACAAATTCATTAGAAATTTATGATGACAATTTTTTTATATATATTAATAAGTAACTAAACAAATTCATTTGTAATTTATGATGAAAAAATTCTATAATTTGAAGAAAAAAATAAAATCACTTGAATAAATTATGAAGTTTGTAGATTGCAGCATATATTTTGGACTCAGAGAATCAATCACACTAACATGACGAACATTGACTAAAACTAAAGTTAGTTTTTCTTGGTTTATTATTTTGTTTTAATAAAAAAAACTCAGCCCAAACATTTTTTTTAAACATTGTCTTTAATATGAAAATAATCTAAAATATCTAAAATACACAATTTGTGTAAGCACTTTTTTTGTGATCCCTTGAAGAGAGGGTTCTAACCACAATTAAAGTTGCCTACTCGACTGTAGTAGTCTTCTTGGTCTTGGGGAGGTTAATTAAAAAAATTTTTTGTACATAATAATTACAATTGATAATGTATTACACTTTTATATTAAGTATATGTTAACAGACATGACATGCTAACCAACATGACTTTATGCAAAGTTTTGTAAGACATTCACTGAATCAAACTTTTTCAAGATCTTTTTAAAGTACAACTGAAAATATACAATTATTTTCTTTAATAAAATTATTGCTGCATATAGTTGTTATTTTTATTCGTTTTTTCACTATGCTTTGTTTTACAGATTTTACAGAGAATCCCAGAAACAATCTTGGACAATTCCAAGATTTCATAATTATAAAAAATAGTCCCAGGATTGCAATCAATATTCTAAATATAATAAACAACAAAAGGGTTAATAAACTATTTTCTAATATATCACTTAATAAATAACTAATTAAGCAACACAACACTCTCCAAAACTTTCTCCAAAATTCTAGAATTGAAAATCTAGAAAATCTCTGATATGCATTATCAATACAATAAAGTCTCAACCCTTGGAATTAGGGTCGGCATTTGGCAATACTGACATTAAAGTGTTTGAGGTCAGCAAAAAATTGCCAACTTGGTTTAAATATTTTATGGTAAGACCTTTGCACCAAAAATTTTTCTGACATGATGCCGAACTCTAAAAGATTGAGGCAAATTTTTGCCGACCTCATTTTTCCAAATTCCGAGGTTTGAAGTCTTGTATATTTTTTTATTCATTATTTTTTTGCATATTTTTGTCATATAATAATAACATTTTTTTGTACTTTTTATAATATAATAATTATAATACAAAGTAAAGTATATAAATATTATATGAATAGTTATAATATTAGTTTACTTCAGAAGTTTCTTCAAAAAATCTCAAGTTAAATGAAATCTAAATAAACCATCATATTTTTATTTTGGAAAAAGTCTCAACTTTTGGTAAAGAAGGGAAATTTTGGAACCACTTCAATAAATTGTTGTTTGTGATGACCTTCACTTGTAAATCTCTCTCAATCATATATAATATATATATATATATATATATATATATATATATATATATATATATATATATATATATATATATATATATATATATACACATTGAATGTATTTTTCATATTTACATTGCAAATTACATAATATGAACATATGGAATAAAAATGGAACTAAAATAAATATGGAATAAATAGAAAATTTTCTATCAAATTGCAAATGCTGGAAATTCATAACATTTCTTTAAAAAGAAATTTTTTTTATTTAAAAATAAATAATAATAACCTTACTTTTCATTTATTTCTGCAAGTTTTTTAACATCATTGTCTTGTGCCATCTTTAATAGTTTACCTATTAAATCTATTTGTTGTATAGAATGAGAATACTTGATTCGAGCTTCTTTTTCGATATGCTCATCAACCATTATTTTCAGAGCTTTTTTTTGCTCTTCAACAATAACAGATATCTAAATCAAAATAAAATGTTTCTGAAAATTTTTTATTTAAAAAAAACAAAAAACAAACAAATAATTTGGTCATAGATTATTGCCAATTTTTATTTTACATGTGTAGTAAATGGAAATCACCTTGGCTATAATCAACTTGGTGATTATGGTCAAAACAGTGCTCACCATATTACTCACAATAGTAGGTTTTAATAATTATTCTAAAAAAATGAACTTTAAATTTTTTTAGTATGTCTTTTTAAATTAAAAAATTTTTTTTACTATTTTTTATGTAAAAAACTTTGCAATACTAGATTTCAGTGTTAGTAGTACCACGGTGAGTTGAAATCAACTTAAAAGCATACTTTAATACTTTAAATAACACTTGATAAAAAGTCTTGTCCACCTCCATTCTTTATTTAAAACCTTTTTAACAAAACTAATAGAAAATATCTGAGTAATAAACAAATTCAACTTAAAAAAAAAGAAATCTACCTTTCCCACTTTTTCAGTTTTCCAAATCTTTGTCTTTTCTAGATACTTCTCTTTTAACTCCATCATTTGACTGTCACTATGAAAAGAATTGTTTATTAATTTAAGACAACCTTCTAGTCGTTACAAAAAAAAAAAGCATATCCTTAGTTTAATTAGATTTTGCGCACAAGAATCTTTATTATTTTAAAAAAACTTTATTTGTCTGAGTAATTTTATTTCATAAAAAACAAATAACAAAAAACAAACTTTTCAGTAATTTGAATAAGAAATTGATAAAAAGTTTATTGTGGATCACTTCAATGCTGAACAAACTCTAAATATCACTGAACAACGCTGAACAAACTCTAAATAGCACTATCTATGATATAATTAATTGTGCTAAGAATGATTTGAAACAAAAGAGTCCAAAGAAGTGATCATGCGGCCAAAGTCATGACCCCCAAGGTCATCAAGCATGGGAAAATCATGTTTGACCACAGTGACCAGATATCAATGAGACAAGCTGATAGAAAATTTGAATGCACCTTGGATTCACATATTATTAAAACTCTTGCCAAGCAAACTGACATCAAAACAAAACATGTTATACCTGATCCATAAGAGAGCCTAGAAAAGTGAATCAAGATGTTTTGTTTGGACCTGACATTGCATTATGCCAAAACCGTGACCAACTGTTATGAAGCTCATGTCATCAAATTTGTCAAAAAAGTTGACAATCCGCCAACCGAGCCGGAATGTCATCCAATCGAAGACTTTTGGGGTATTTTGAAAGTCAAAGTGTATGGGCATAACTGGCAAGCAAAAGATGTGAAGCAATTACAAACCAGAGGAAGCCTTGTCTGAAAAAATTGACTTTGATTTTGTATTTTCACTTTTTAGGTCAACTTGTCTTAGAATCGACCAAACCCATTGAAACATATTGGTTGAAGGCAAATTTGATTGAAATAAATAAAGAAATAAAAACACTATTTAATGATATATTTATTTTATTTCCAGTTTAAAAACAAAGTAAATAATTGCCCCTGAAGATCAAGATTTTTAGTAACCACCTGTTATATTAGAAAATAAAGATAGTTCAAGAAAATGGTAAACAAAAGAATTTAAAATAGTCAACTATATGAAAAACTCAACGGATGAAATAGTACTTCTCAAATACTTAATAATATAATTGTGAAATAACTTAAAGGGATCCCAAACCTCCAAAATTGTTGTGTTCATATTGAAAAGAATGATAAAAAAAATGTTTGGGCTAAATTTTTTTGATAAAAACAAAAGAATAAATGCATACCAAGAAAAAGCTAACTTTTTTATTTTAGTCGAAGCTGACCTTCTCTGTTTTGTTGTTGGAAAAAAAGTCAGCATAATATACTCTACAACCTATAGACTTGATAATTTATTGAAGCCTGTTTAATTCTTAAGAGTTTTGGAGAAAGAAATGGAGAAGGTGAGGTTCGACTAAAATAAAAAAGTTAGTTTTTCTTGGTATTCATTTATTCTTTTGTTTTAATCAAAAAAATTTAGCCCAAACATTTTTTTTATTATTCTCTTTAATATGAACACAACATGTCTTGGAGGTTCGGGATCCCTTTAATATATATAAGAAAGATTGAAACAACTTGTTTGTGACAATGGTTTTTATGTACTTTTTTAAATATAGTTATAGTGTAGATGGCTTTGACTTCTTAATCAAAAAGTACAAGGTTCAATGTCAGCTATGGTCATAAATGCAACATTGGTAAGGAATATAGCAAAAACTTCCTTATTAAATTCCACCCTCTTTACAATGTTCTTCAACAGGACCATTAGGTTTCTTGGGTACTTTAATAACCAAAAAAGAAAAAAAAGTATTTAAATTTAAAAATTTAAAATAGTTTAATGACTACTCTGAAAAATGAGTGAAAATGTGCAAAAGTATTAGCGCACTCATTTAAAAAGTATTAGCACACTAATTTAATTCCTTTGAGAAATGTTTTTTTGTATTCTTTTTGATTGATTTTTGATAATTACTCTCTGTTGATTATTAATAGTTAATAAAAAATGTAATTAGCATAAATTGAAGCAACAAAAATGTCAATTGAAATACAGTTAGTTAAAATTCCAAAATTGCAACAACAAAAATGTGGGTTTAAAGAGAATATAAATTTAGAAAAACGACAAGTTGTTGTCATGCACAAAAGTGGTCTCAGTAATTGAGAAATCAAACATCAGCGAATCAATAAGAGATCAGCGAATGCAATGCTAAAACAATGTTCAAAAGCTATAATAAGTTTGGCAAAGTCAATAACAAATATCGCTCTGGTTTTCTTAAAAAAATGTCAGAAAGGTACAGAAATAAATACTTGCTAGATGTAACCCAAACATGAGCATAGCTGAAATCACCTCAGGCCTGAATACAACAATGGATGCACACCAAGTTAGCTGATCAACAAATAGCAAGCTAATGAAGAATAAAAAACAACTCAATTCGTACCTTGCAACAAAGAAGCCACAACTAAGAAGCAAAGACCATCTCAAGTGAAGAAAATGGTGCAAAGAAAGAGCTGCATGGACTGTAGAGCAATGGAGAAAAAAGATTTTCTCAGACGAGTTGAACTTTGCACTTAACAATTGCAAGAAAAGGATTTAGTGAGGAGATAAAAAACAAAAAATACAATCCTCATTTTATCATGTCAAGACTTAAAGGAGAGGTCAGGTTAAATTGCAAAAAAGCAAGTCCACTAACTTAGACTTGTATTCTAATTAAATTAAAGGCAACAATAAAAAAAATGTTTTTTTATATTTGACACTTTGTAATTCTGCTTTCTTTTATTATTAAATTAAAAGAAAAAGATCAAATACTCATTTAAAGTTGACAAAAATAAAAAAATTAAAAATAAAAGGATGTGCTAATACTTGCTGGAAGCACTGTATATATGTATATATACATAGCCGCCATAAGAAGAAGGATGAGGAGGGGGGGGGGGGGAGTTGCACTGAGTACTTTGTACCAGTGGTTGAATATTTTTTTAACTTTATTAAAATAGGTTAATAATGCATTAATGATTTTATTTGTTAGGCTGATTAGCCCACTATATACTAGATCCCAGTGGTTCATATGTCAACAATACAGCATTAGCCAAATTAACAAGCGGTCTGAGTCTGAGACTAGTCAAAGCAGTTACATGAATCATATATATAAGGGCTGCTTTGTTTATAAATATATATATAGATTGTTTGAACAAACTTAACAAAATAGTACTCAATATGGTTAAAATAATTAGATACTAATATTTTTTTAAATTTGCTAAATACCATAAAAATAGCTATACAAATATCTTGATTTAAATTCAATACTTATATTTTTCTTTTTGAATTATTCAAAAAGAGAAAGTAAAAATTATTTTAATACTTTAAATTATACAACAGTATAAAATTATGAATTCATATTTAACTCTCTTTTATTAAAAGAGTATCAAAAAAGTTGATTGGTCGTAGTATCTTTACTAGGTACAAAACAAAAAATATTGAGTTTCAAGAAAAAATATTCTGGCTCTCAAAGTAGAAAAAATAACAACCCTTACATTAATACTTAGAAGAAGTTATCTGCTACCAACAAGAATGTAAAAAAATTAATGCATATTTTTAAGGTGTTCATTCCACTGAATCTTTTGTCAAAGTGAATAGCTATTTTAGTCAAGTTCAGTTACTCCATAATCTTTTTAGGGGAAGTTTTATTTGAAGAAAATTCTTGGCCGAAAAGACTGGTATGTCTTTTCATCAAACTTTGCAAACCCAATGGAGTGTATGCATTGAGGTTATGAAGCCGTTGGATAAACGATCTATGGAAAATCCTTTGCAGAAGTTTTGTTACCTTAATCTAACTGCTGATCTATTGAATGAAGTAAAATCTCTGAAGAAATGGATTCAGTCATTTAAATTCATCATCATGACAACTCATTGGTTCAAAGCTCTTGAAGCAATAAACTGCGTTTATTAATAAAATGTCAGCGCCTCATTTCAGTAAGAAAATATTTTCTTTGATGATGAGATGAAGCTAATGAAGACTGATGATGAGATGAAGCTAATGAAGACTTTTATCAAGAATCTCATCAGACTTAGATCTTCCTGGCCCAAATTTATTAATGAAGGACATTTGATTGCCTCCTGCCAAGTAAGTTATGATTTTCAATCAGACTTTTATTTAATTGAAAGCCATAATTTAAGTGGACAATGAAGAGAAAGACCTTTCACAAAAAACCAAGAACAAAGTTCATCCACAAAAAATGAAGAGAAACAGTTAAAGGTAAATATATTCAATATTGCTCTCAATACTCTAGTTCAACAAATAAGAATTTATTGAATTTATTGATTCTGTTAAAGATTATATGGGACTTATAGAGAAGTGTTTATGGATTAAGGTCTAAAAACTTTTTCCTGTACTAGCATTATCATTTTTGATGAAAAGAGGGTTAAACCAATTGATGTTGCATTTACAATTCTTGGTAAGAGATAAATTTAAATTAGGGCTGTAGGAAAGTTTGCAATCAAAACCAAACTTTAATAATGCATCATTATACATACGAGTATGTTTGCTGATGATACTAATATTTTGCATACTAATAAGTCTCATCATTCCTTGTTTAAGAATATAAACTTAGATCTAAAAGATATAGTTTATTGGCTAAATGCAAACTTAATTTCTCTGAACTTGGAAAAAACTGAACTAATATTTTTTTTATCTCCAAGACAAAATTTTTCATACAACAATCATATAACTAAAATTAAAATTAATTATAGATGTTTACATCCAACACACATTGTTAAATATTTTGGTATTTTTATAGATACGAACCTTTCATAGAATTTTCATATAGATGCACTCCTTAAAAAACTTAATCAAGCTAATGGCATGCTACCAATAATTATGTTGATAAAACTATCCTTAAGAATCTGTACTTTACAATTTTTTAGTCTCATCTCAACTACTGTTTTCAGGTTTGGGGACAAATTGGCAACTGTAATATTAATAAATTGTTATCAGCTCAGCATCAACCAATCCGAATAATAAATTTTCAACTCCATAATACAGAAACCTCAAACTTCTTCAAAAAACTTAAAAGTCCTACCTTGTCAGCACTAGTTAGATTTGCTAATCTTCTTTTTGTTTTTGACTCCCTTAATAAAAATTTACCTTCCTCTATTACAACCTTCTTCAATGAAACTCGATTTATACATTCACATTTAACTAGAAACATCAATAATGGAAAACTAAATGTATCTCCCTATAAAACTTTGAGGTATGTTAAGTATTCAATTACAAATCAGTGCATCAGTGAATGAAATCGAAGTCTTCTGTGCATTATGAATGAATTTGAAAAAATAAAACTTCAAAATAGTTTATCTTCATTTCTTTATTTAAAACAAAATAAATTTAAACAAATTCTGAAAAAACTTTATTTTAATATTTTATCGTTATTAACTTCTTTTAGTTTTCTTATTTTACTTTTTCTTCTAACTATTTTTATAGAAACTTTATTGTTTTTGTCATTATTATTTATTATTTTTAATAATATTTTTATTATTACTATTATTATTATAATTTTTATAAATACTATTATTTTTGCTGTTACTTTTGCTCTATTAATGAATAAATTTATTATTGTTATTATCATTATTATTTTTTAATATTATTAATACAATTATTTTGTGTCACTCCTTTGATCAGGTTTCTATATGAGAGATTCCTTCCTTGTCAATTAATTTTTTATATTTATTCTTAATAATGATATTTTGATTTTATTATTTATAATATTATAGATATTTTTCTTATTATTAAAATTATTATTATTGAAATTATTATTATTGTTAATATATTATTGTAATTCTATGATTGTAAATTTTGAAGAAAAAAAATATCTTGTTGTTGTTGTTTAATAGATCTTCGAAAAATTTCTTCACTCTATAAATATTTAGAATTAACTCAATTGAATGTGGAATTTGTTTTAAAGTATTGGGCGGATGGTTTGAAAAAAGTTATAACTATATTATATTATATATTGCACTGTTTAATTATTAATTAAATGGTGCAATATTTATAACCCTACCAAAAAGTCCTGCAAAAATATGCAAAGTGCATAGAAACAAATTTGGTTATATTTTAGAATCCATAGTTGGTTGCCCTGGTTAGTCGCAGGGGTCCAAAAATATAAAAAAGTTCTTTAAAAGACCATGAAAGTTTTTTTTGTCAAATTAGGTAAACCTGGGTATCAAAAGAAGCATATTTAAATAAGGAATTGAAATTAAAATTTATAAAAAAAAAAATAATAATTTTAGAATTTACTGAAGGAAAACTATAAGGAGCATTTTCTAAGTAAATTTCTTGGAAAAAAAATCTTTTTTAAACAAGTTTTAAAATCCTTACTTTATTGAAAAAAAATCTTTTTTAAACATTAGTTTTAAAATCCTTACTTAATTAGGCTAATATATATTAATTTTCTATATAAATTGTGTTATATATAAATTTAAAAAAAAAAAAAATACATAATTTTTCTGGAACTTTTATCAAATTTCATTGAAACGTCTTCTACTATTTTTTGGTAACTTGCTTGGACTTGGACTTCTTTGGTGCTACAATATAAAAATATTTTTTATTATTATAAACTTAAACATTTATCTAAAAATCTTATTTATATAAAAAAAAAACATTATAACTAGTTTGGTTAAATTGGTTTAAAAATAATTTAAAAATAAGTCAAAATATACTTGATTTTTTGTAAACTTTTTTCAAATGATTTTAATTCGCTTTCTAATGTTTTATCATAAAACATTTGTAATTTTGAAATTTCTTCATCATAGAAACTTTCAGTTAATTTACGTTCCTAAAATAGAATATTACTCAATTATTTATACCCTTATACACATATACACTTTTTGTAACTAATTCATCATACAAACTTTCAGTTAACTTCTATACTAACATATTTTGTGCATAACATTGACCATAATATCAAAATATTTAAAAACACATAATAAAAATACATTCTATAACACATTAAAAAAAACATAAACAAATCTATACAGACTTTATGTGAAAATCTATACAGACTTTATGTGACATATTATATAAAAAGCATATCAATAATAAGTATCAAATTATTACAGATACTATGTAATGAGGAGATAAACTCTCAGATAAACCATCAAGTGAGGAGATAAACTCTCAGATAAACCATGTAATGAGGAGATAAACTCTCAGATAAACCATGTAATGAGGAGATTAACTCTAACATAAACCATGTAATGAGGAGATGGCTCTCAGATAAAATCATGTAATGAGGAGAAGGGAGAGTCATCAATTTTACAAGGGATGCGCAGTGCACAAATTTGCTATCCCTCTGTAAAACGCAAATGAATACGAAGAAAAAAAAATTATTTAAAAATGTTAAAATTTAAAAAACTAATTTTTACAAACCTTGCGATGATTTTGTTTAAGAATATCCACTTCTTTACCATTTTTTTTTGCAATACGCAAAAACATCTACGATTTTTAATTTAAAAGAAGATATAAATCATTTAAAAGAAATGAATAAAAAAAAAAAAATAAAAAAAAAAGTAATTTAAATTAGTAATTTCATTACTAAATAATTTTCTGAGCACATCAAACATAAATATTGTAACACTTATTTGATATATACACTTATATATCAAATAAGTGTATATATCAAATAAGTGTATATATATCAAATAAGTGTATATATATCAAATAAGTGTATATATATCAAATAAGTGTATATATATCAAATAAGTGTATATATATCAAATATATATATATATATATATATATATATATATATATATATATATATATATATATATATATATATATATATATATATATATATATATATATTAGGGTAGGTCAATTTTAGCTTTTTTTTTAATTTTGAATTGCATAACCTTGCAATTACTGCGACTAAGATAAGCCTAATGTTGCAGTTACTAAAGTTAGTCACAACTAAAGTAGTTTCCTCAACTGTAGTGGCTTTTATGGCGTGGGGGAGGTGAATTCACATTGAAAAAAAAAAAAAAAAAAAAGATAATGATTGACAGACAACTTAAAATATTGCAAATTATATGAATTAGAAAAACAAGAAATAGGGAACGAATTCCAAAGAACTGATGCTTGAGGAAAAAAACTAGAAGAAAAAGAATTTTTGGAGCACTTAAAACAGTCACAGAAAAAAGACTTATTTAAATGATGAGTAACACAAGAATGAATTTTAGTAGATGGCACAAAAGACACTAGCTCTCTAGAGCACCGCCCATTATAGCATTTATAAAAAAATGAAAAAAAAAAAAAACATTAGGATAATGTGAATATGGTAGAAGGTTAGCTGCTAGAGCAGGTCATACTATATTTACAATATGTTTTTGCACCTTTTTATTTTTCTAAAAGAAAAAGAGCATTATTTGAAAATCCACCCTAGAAATGGCAATAGTATTCCAAACAAGGACGGATTTGAGATTTATTGAGATAAAGAATAGAAACCGAAGTAAGAAAGTGGCAACACAATAAAGAGATGCAACCTTAGCAGGTGCTAATTTTGCAATAGATTTGATATATGGTTTCCATAAAAGATCGGAAGTAAGAAATAATCCAGGAAAAAGAAGGGTAAATGACTTATTGAAAACATTACCATTCATAAATATAGGAAGATCTAGATTGTGATAATGATTAGCTAAAACAAAATTGAGTTTTAACTGAGTTATTTTTGAATGACATTTCTTTTACAATTTCTAAAGTAGATTAAAATAAATTATATTTAAAGACTATAAAAAAACTTTTCAAATGAAGTTATTTATTTCACTAAAATTTATACTCTAATACATTGTGTATATATTAAGGGTTCACAAAAATGCTGAAAGTCAAGGTTACTTCTATTACACAAATGAAGAGTGAAAAAAAGCATTGTGTGGCCCTCGTGAGTTATTATTAATGGATCATGGTTTAAATTGGGCTTAACCTGAATATATGTTATTGTTTCTTTTCAATACATGTTAAA
Source organism: Hydra vulgaris (assembly GCF_038396675.1). Taxonomy (NCBI): domain Eukaryota; kingdom Metazoa; phylum Cnidaria; class Hydrozoa; order Anthoathecata; family Hydridae; genus Hydra; species Hydra vulgaris. The sequence goes on along the minus strand of NC_088925.1, from coordinate 35,599,968 downwards.
ATCATAATTACATTTTAGATAGTTGGTTATTTGGATATTTAAAAAATTTAATCTTTTGCTTTCATCTTCCAATTCAATTGTCTATTTAATGGCATGATGTTGACTGTTTAATATTTGTCGAAAACGGATGGCATTATCTTTATTTGTAAATCTTGTGTGGATATCATCTACGCACCTCAAACACAATTTTAGTTTCTAGAGGTGGATTAGAATGAAGCGCCAACCCAATTGCTTTATTTTTGAAAAATTGCAGGAAACTTTTTGGAAGTATTACCAGAGGAAAGCCCTATTGGACCTGAATCCACAAGCTCGTGAATTTCTTCATTCCATAAGAAATAACATTTATATAAACACAGTTCTATTAGTGATTTTATTTCTGAAACGCTTAGTTTTGTTAGTTTATTTAAATTTGGGAAAAGGTCTATCATATCAAGAAGATTTTTTGTGGCCTCTCCCAGAGAGATTGATGAATATAAATTGACAATATCGCAAGACACATGTATTTCATTTTTTGATATATTCTAAAGTTTAGCTGTTTTTACAAAAGTTGACAAATTTAACTTTGTTATATTTTTATTTAAAATTGGTTGAAATATATATTTACTAAATATTGTGATACTCCATAACTTGGTGTCCCGATGGTTGAAACTACCATACACATAGGGCATGATTTTCCTGGTTTTTACGTGTTAATTACTCCATACATAGATGGCGGTATTGGGTTGCTTGGGTATAGACATTCATATTCTTTTTTGGTTAACCGCCCTTTTTTATTCAATTTTAATAGAAAAGGTTGGGTTCTCTTAAATTATTTTTGTTTTACCAATTTCTTGATTTTATCCATGGCTTTGTTGTGTTCTATTCTAACAAAGCCTGCTCCTTTATCAAAAGAGTATATATCAATATTTTTGTCCTCTTCAATTTATTTTAATGGTTGTCTTTGGTTATGATTTAAGTTGTTTTTTTGCAGTTTATACAGTTTAAGTGCCTTAACACATTTCTGTGTAAATCTTGTAAACTCTCTATTTTGTTATAATACTCTAGTTTTAATATAGTTTAGGTACACTTTGTACAGTTGGAAAAAATTTAGGTCCTAGTTCTAATAGTTGAAAAATATATAAACCTGTAAAAATAAATAAACCTACTGTAAAAATAAATAAACCTGAAACCCTGTGGGTTTCAGGTTTTTCCGCTTCACATAGGTTTAACACAACATCTTTAAGAAATGAAGAATCTTAGGCTTTTTCCTTTGGATTTATATATTTTAAGATAATAAATTTTTTGATAAGATAATACTTAGATTTAAAAAACATTTTTTCTCAAGATTTTTAGTGAAATTTTCACTAGATTCATAATTACCTTCAGATAAATTTAACTAAAAATGTTTATATATATATTTTTATTTATATTTATATATGTATGTATGTATGTATGTATGTATGTATGTATGTATGTATGTATGTATGAATGAATGAATGAATGTATTTAGGTATGTATGTTTTTAACTGTGAAACTTATACTTATTTTGATATTTTTAAGTAACTTCATAATAACCTAACTATAACAGACATCACTAATTGCCTGAGCACATTAATAACAAGTATCATGTCATACGCGCTGCTTTTCAGTAATGCATCAAGCTAACTGGTCAATAAGATGTATTAATCAAAAAATGTTTTAACACTAAGGTATGGTGGGGCAATATGGATAGTTGGGGTAATATGGAATATTCATTAAGTATGCATGGAGTAAGTTATCTAAACATAATGCTAAAATCTGAAAATTACCAACAGTTTATACACATAATTATCTTCTTAATTTTTGCATTAACAATGTTTATATTTACAACTCATTAGTTCATATTCAATTTTTAAGACATTTTTTGATTTGTCTCAAGAATCTTTAAAATTAAATCCACAAGTTTCTTTATCAAAATTCTTTATCATTCTATCATTTCAACTGCCTCTAACTGCTGCAACATTATGCAATTTGTGGCACCACAAATTGCATAATGTTGCAATTTGTGGTGTCACAATATATAAAAATATATATATATAATATAAGGGGTATATATATATAATATATATATATATAAAAATATATATATAATATATATATAATATAAGGGGTAAACAGATTCTATCTGTTGACCAGCCACGCACCCCTTCTTCATCTATTAGGCTGGCACAGATGTATTTTTAATACATTGTTTCCAGTTTAGGATGTTGAATGCTGGATCTTCTTGACTCAATGCATGGGTTTTGCTTGTGTCTCTGTTTTTATGACTAGGCAACTCATTCTATTATCTCCTAATGAGGGTACAGCTCTAAAACTCAGTTTTATGGTTCTGAGGCCGGCTGGTAGTCAGGTTTCCCGAACTCTGTGGTAGCTCTAAGAGAGGCTGATTCCATCAACAGCTGAAAAATATCAAAGTATTAACAGTGCCATGTTGCGCATGGATGGTTCCCTGTTTGTATTTTTGGTGTGCATTGCGGAGGCCACATTTGGAGCCCTTTGTTACGGCTAAGGGTTTATTAGTAGTAATGAGGCATTTGCTAGGGCTATTAAATGGTGTTCTGAGTACTATCTATGCTTTGAGTCAAGTTCTTCAACTAATTTAAAAATGAATAAAGTAACAAAAACTATAAAACACAAAAAAACTATCATCATCACCAAGTTCTCTAAACCTATCATTCACTAATATTCGTGGTCTTCGAAGTAACTTTTCTTCTGTTGAGTCTTATCTCTTGCAAAGTTCACCAGACCTACTTGCTCTTTGTGAGACTAATTTGAGTTCGGCTGTCTCATTTTGTGATCTTAGTGTTGATGGTTATCTTCCTCTAATTCGTAAAGACTCCAATAGTCATATGCTTGGCCTGGGCATTTACATTCGTAAGAATTCACCCATTTGTAGTGAAACTAGGTTTGAATCCACAGACTATTCTTTCATGTGCTTTCGTTTAGCACCACTTTACTCTATTGCCTTTCTCTTTGTTCTATATCGCTCTCCTTCATCTCAAGACTGCACTCTTTTTGATGTTATTTCTGATCATATTGACCAATCCCTCTCTCTTTATCCATCAGCTAATATAGTTGTTGTCAGTGACTTTAATGCTCACCACTCTGAATGGCTTGGCTCTAGTGTCAGTGACTCTGCAAGCATTCAAGCCCACAACTTTTGCCTTTCTCAATCAATAACTCAAATATTCAACTTTCCAACTCGCTTTCCTGACAACCCGAATCATCTACCTTCTCTACTCGACTTATGTCTTGTTTCTGATCCTAGTCAGTGCTCAGTTTCTCCACATTCACCCTTAGGTGCTTCTGATCACAGTTTGATCTCTCTAAAACTAATATCTTATTCTTCTTCATCACCTGAATCCCCCTATTATCGAACCTCTTACAACTACAGTAAAGCTGACTAGGATTCTTTCCGTAATTTTCTTTGTAATGGCCCTTGGGTAGAAATCTTTCGTCTTCCTGTCGACAAATGTGCTTCTTACATAACTTCATGGATTCAGGCTGGCATGGAATCTTTTATTCCCTCTCGACGATTCCAGGTCAAGCCTCACTCTCCTCCATGGTTTTCTTCACACTGTGCTGCTGCGATTGCCAACCAAAACCGTTACTTCCATATTTATGAGCAAAACAATTCTCCAGAAAACAGACATCTGTTTATTACTACTAGAAACAATTGTAAAAAGATTTTACAATTGTTTCTAGCAGTAAGGTCTAACGCCAAAACCCGCTATTCTCAGGTCATGAAATCTCGTATCTCATCTCAAAAATTAGGCTCTCATGACTTCTGAAGAATCTTTAATAATATCAATAATAAGGGCAAATCTATAGTTCCACCTCTCTTGTATAGTTCAGACTTTGTCACCTTGCCTAAAGACAAAGCCAAATTGTTTGCTAAAAACTTTTCATTAATATCATCTCTTGATTCCACTAGTTGCGTTCTACCTGATATTGCCAACAAACAGGTTGATCCATTGCTTGACATTCATATCACTCCAGCATCTGTATCTAAAGTGATTTCCTGCCTAGACTCTTCTACAGCTTGTGGCCTGGAAACATACCTGTTATTGTCTTGCAGAGGTGTTCTCCGGAGCTGTCGTCTATACTCTCAAAACTATTCAACAAGTGCTTATCAGAGTCTTGTTTTCCAGCCTGCTGGAAAGCGGCATCTGTTATGCCTATCTTCAAAAATTCTGAATATAAAATAGATATATATATATATATATATATATATATATATATATATATATATATATATATATATATATATATATATATATATATATATACACACACACACACATATATATATATATATATACACTCATATATATACATATATATATATATATATATATATATATATATATATATATATATATATATATATATATATATACATATATATATATACACACACATATATATACATATATACAGAGCCAGCTCATAACGTGTGCAAAGTGTGCAAAACACACAGGTGCAGTATTAAAAAGGCGCAAAATTAAAATTCTGCTTAGAAAAAAATATATAGGCCTTTCTAGATCTATAACTAAAAATGCAAAAGGTACTAAGTCCATTTTTGTAAAAACTAAGTTATGTTCCTTGTCCAATCCCAATCAGTTTTTTTTCAATGTTTTCTGCTAACCAATCAGACAAAAGTTTACATTTTAAGTTTACTTCTGGACAAGATGGCTGACATTGATGCTAGCTTTACTGAAATAGGTCCCCGCTTTAAATTTCTATTGTCAGTTGTGAATGACATATCTGCACCTTATTTTCCAGATTTAAAAAACATTTTTTTAAATGTTTATATAAAAAAAAATACAGATCTCTATTTTAATCTATTATTTATAAAATTATTTTTACACATTTTTTGTTTTGGTTATTTTTATTTAGATAATAATGGATCCAATATGAAAGGTAAAAAAATTTGTGTACAGAAGTGTATAGCTGTTATAAATTCATGAGCCTTTTATATTCCTTGCGTCTGTCACCTCTTGAATTTTGTTATTGCGGATAGGGTTCAAGGATGTTTAGAAATTATGAAACTTTTTTCACAAATTCAAGCTATGTATAATTTTTCTCTGTGACTACGAAGCGTTGGCAAATTTTTGAATCAAAATGTTGCAAATTAACAGTAAAGTCATTAAGTACTACCAGATGGGAAAGTCAAGTGAATGCTGTTCGTGCTCTAAAATTTAGATCAAAAGAAATTTATTGCGCATTGAAAGAAGTTGTTTACATTGAAAAAGATTCTATTACTAGATTAACTGCTAAATCACTTGCATCAAAACTAGGCAGTTTTGAATTCATATGCGGTGTTGTGTTTGGCACGATGTATTAACTGAAATTAATTGTACTAGCAAACTATTAAAATCTCAAACTGCATAAAGAAAAAGATTTTTTGATGATGAACCTTTTGAAGAAGATGGTGATATACAACCAAACCAAAATTCAAAAAGCAGTTTTTTGATGTTCTCTTTAAAATAGCTAAAGAATCAATAAATGAACGATTTGAAAGCTTTTCAAGTGCAATAGAACTGTTTGATTTTTTATGATATCAAAGAAATTGATAAAATAGGAGAAGACAATTAATAAATGCAGATTACTGGAAAAAATATTGACTCATGGTGAATCAAAAGATGTGTATTCAGAGGAATTGTTTCTGAAACTTAATTTGTTATCACGGAAATTAGATGGGAAAAAATCACCGGAATCTGTGCTTAAATGGATCTATGATTGTCAGCTTGAAGAACTGTTTCCTAATGTTTGTATTTCCTACGAATTTTATTAACACTACTGGTAACAGTGAGTACAGGGGAACGTAGTTTTTCTAAATTAAAATTAATAAAAAACTATTTAAAATCAACAATGGGCCAGGAATGTTTAAATGGTTTATCAATAATTTCCATTGAAAACAAAATTGCTGAATCTGTAGATATTGAAACATTAAGATTAAATTTTGCAAAATCTAAAGTTAGACGTGTTCCGTTTTCTAACTAAAAATATGTTTAAAACCAATAAAATTGTTAAGAAAGTTATTTTATTTGTTGTATATATTGTTTTATGATTAAAAAAAAAAATACATTTTTTGCGAGCAAGCTCGCTTGGAATTTAAATCTAAAGGCGCTTAATTTATTCTTGCACACATAAAATATGTTTCACAAGCCAGCTCTGCATATATGCATATTCATATATACATCTTTTAGTATTATATAAAGAAGTTGTTATTGTAAAATATTTTGTTTTACAATAACAAATAAATTAACAATAATATTGAGAGTTAAAAATTTAGTTACATTAAGACGACTGGAGTATTTTTATACCCCAGTCATATTTTCTTATTATACAGCAGGTTATAGTAATAAATAATTATATAAATGTTTATTTAAACATTTGCTTGTTCTTTAGTTGTTTTTTAATAGGTATGGGATAGTATTTATCTTTTTAGGAGTTATTTGTACAATATATACATATTGTATTTAGACATTACAACAACCAGAGGTTGCCGCTGTTGCATTTTTTTGTTATTATGTTGCAAATACTAGATTAATTATTCAAAATAATTGTTAATGACACTTCTTAAAACATTTTAAATATTATTTTTACATTTTTTGTTTATTAATCACTGAAGCACATTGTTTTTTTTTAAGAATAAATATGAGTTGGCCAACAAGAAATGCTGCAGTTGAAGTTAATAATATTATTTTTGGTTTAAATAAATTGTGTTCAAATGATAACTCAGCTGATGACATTCTTACTGGTGATGAATGTTTGAATACTGCCTTTAAATTCTTTATAAAACCGGAAATGAATAAAATTATTGTCAATTATTTGACATAAGACTAAAAGATGGTTTGATACAATAGTTAATGAGCTTTATGAGTTTATTGGACTTCTTCTACTAGCTGGAGTGTTCTATTCTAAAAACAAAAGTATAAAAGAGATTTGGAGCACATTAGATGGCATCCCTATCTTTTTAATGGCTTCAATGCAAAGAGATTGATTGAACTTGTGACAATGCATTTGATTTGATGAAATAGAAACTAGAAATTAAAGTTGCTATCAACCTCTCATCTCAATAACGAAATTGTTATTGACCAAAATTAAAAACCATGTATTATTCTGGTTTACAATAAATATAAAGGTGGAGATGACACAAGCATCTGACAACTAGGTTGTCAGATGCTTGTTTATATAATTATATAATGTTTGGTAATATTTTTAATATTGCAGCATAAAATGCTTTTATTTTATTCTTGTCAATACTACTTAATTATAAAAATGGGACTTCCCATAGAAGAAGAGAACTTTTTAAAGAATTATCAAAAAAAACTTCTTAAAAAATTAGATGCAAATAACACCCTTCCTTGAATAGTTACAAATAGTAATCTCCAAAAAGTTCCGCAAAACAACCTACATAATCAAGCTCAAACAATTCCAGAGAAGCACATTAAAAGGTGTTATATGTGTTCTCATATTCATGACAGGAAAACTAGCCTGCAATGTGCAGCATGCAATCATTCTGTTTGCAAAGCTCATAGCAAAATTGTTTGCAATAGTTGTCTTATTTAGAAGATATAATTGTGTTTTGAATAAATTGTTATTAATAGTATCACTTTTATTGAAAAAATATATAGAAAAAAATAAATTGTATAATAGTATAAGTTTTATTGAAAAAATATTTTGAAAAATAATTTTTTGTTGTATTTACAGAATTCAATTAGAAAAGTTTGATTATTTCTGCTTAAAAAGCTTGACTTTTAATGGGGGTAGTTTAATATCCCAGCCGTGCTAAACTTAACTTTTTTTTCCCGTCCTTTAAGGGATAACATTTATTGTTTATATATGAACTTTGTGTTTAAAAATATTCTTTGTTTAACATTTTATAAAATTCAAAATCATACCTTATCTAACTTAAAATCATCAATTTTTCTTTCTTTCAAGAATTCATCTAAGAGTTAAATTATTAAAAAAAAAGAAGCTGGGGCATATTTTCATAACCTCATAACACAGCAACAATTTATTTTCATAAAATTCTTACTAACACTTATCAACTGACATTTATCAACTAACACTTATCAACTAACATTTATCAAAAAACACTTATCAACAAACATTTACCAATCAACACTTATCAACTAACATTTAATAACAACTAGCACTTCCCAATGTTATTTAAGTCTCTAACCTTTTACATTCTTAAACATTCATACCTCTAAAATATTTTACTGATCTTACAATATGATTTTACTGATCTTTTACAACAGCATTTCCGTTTACTCTTTATTATACTTAACAACAAAACAACAATAAAAATTACAAATAAAATACAACACAATAACACAATAAAAATACAAATAACACTTTATTTACACTCACAATACTAGGAAATTTTACTTACCCTCACAAAGTTCTAACATTCTATTCCCATTGTTGCTTTCATCAAAAGTTGAACCAAAACTTTTCATTTTTATTGATGAATTATCAATTGTATTTGAAGTAATTAAGCTTGGATGATTCAAGCCAGAGCCCATTGAGCTCACACTTGATTTTCGTTTTGTTTCAGTAGAGGTGCTATTGACTTGATCACCACAAATTTGAATTAACTTGGGATTTTGAACAATGATATCCTCATCTGAAAGCAGCATATCCTCTAACTTTTTTGCAATACGAGAAGCTCGATGTTCAGCCAGTAATTTATATTTGTTTGGATTGAACAACTCTTCCACAGCATCTTCATACTTTTCGTGAATATATATTTTAAATGTAAACTTAACAAACAAAGTGGTTAATGGCAAGAAATGACCTGTCTCTGAGCGCATTGCTATATGTCGATAGCCTGATTTTATACCTTCCAATGGTAAAACTCTTTGTCCTAACAACTTATCTGATTCATCATACACAGTAAAACGAACAAGAACCATCTCAGGAAAAACAATTTTATCAAATTTAAATACAGTCTTAGGATAAACAGTATTCATTAAATTTGATTCACTTAGATTTGTTCTCTTCTTTCTTGTTGTGTCTGCCGATAAACCAAACATATCTATTTGCACATATGTCATACATTTTTTTTCAGAAAGATACTGACCAGAAATCACCTAGTGTAGCAAAGAAATCAATGAAAATTAAGATAATATTTAAAAATTCAAAACAACATAAATATCTAAGAAACATTTAACAATTTTTAACTCAGTATTATTTCCATTGAAATCTGTCCTATATAAAACAAATTTAAAATAAAGAAACAGATTTTAATGGGCAGCTGCTTTTAAAAACATAATCTATATATTCAAAGATTAGTAGTCTACTGCAATATTTGTGCTGGTTAGTTAATCTATAGAGAGATTTCTATGTGCCCTAATTTTTTTTTTTTAAAATCCAGATGTGTTTCATACTCAAATGTATTTGCTACAAAGAAACCCACTAGCAAACAAAAAATCTTGTTAAAATGTGAAAATTCAATTTAAAACACCTATACTTTATAATCTTTTGTTTAATTTGTTCCTAGTAAAGTCCTTTGTTGGAGTTGATAAACAAAAAAAAAAAAACCTTAAAAGTACAATGTACTTTTAAGGGTTTTTTTTCTCTCAACACTACCTCAAATTCCCTAGTAATTATGAATGATTAATAATATAACTGTTTATCTATTTTTATAAAAAAAATATCAGCTTTGATGTTTAGAGGAGGTTGTTTGAATATAAAATAAATTTGGTGTTGAAGAAGATTGTGTAAAAAAAAAATAAACCAAATTAATACAAAATAACAAATAAACCAAATTAATAATAACAAATAAACAAAATTAATACAAAATTTGTATTAAGAGGTCACAGAAAAATGAAAATTTTTTTTTTTGTTTTTCTACAATCTTCAAATATATTTTGAAGATTGTGAAAGAATTGAAGAATAAAAAAAAACCTTGTGTTTAGATTTTGTAGAAAAATTTAAAAATTAGTGATTAAAGAGAGTTATAGAAAATATTTTTTACACAACTTCACTTTTTAAATTAAAAAACTGTGTAAATATCACTATTTTATTTTGTATTTACTTATCAAAGGAATTATTTGCCGAAAGATTTCTTTATTATAATACTTTAAAAAATGACTCTTATAAATAGGCCATCGTATTTGCATTTAAATTGATTTATCGAACAGTATTTTTAACCTCAATAACTATGAGACCTTATTAATATTGTTGCCAGGGTCATGAGTAGCATTATTGTTGCCAGGGTCATGAGTAGCATTATTGTTGCCAGGGTCATGAGTAGCATTACTGTTGCCAGGGTGGTGAGTAGAATTATTGTTGCCAGGGTCATGAGTTATCAATGTTATCAGGGTTATAAATAGCATAAGAATTCAGAAAATATGTTGCCCCTCTAACTTTTAGTTGATGCAGTTGAATCTAATGTGAAACAAATGATAATGCCAATAAAAAAGTATTAAACACACCTATTTACCTCCAAAAAAAAATGACAAACCTCAATTTCAACAGTTAATGGAATAATCCCATCTATTGGATTTTCAGTTAATGGGTCAAAATTTGAATCAGTCTCACGATATTTAACAGGTTTTAAAAGATATCTGAACACAAAAATAGATAACAATTTAAAATAAAAATTGTAATACAATTTAAATAACAACTGTAATAATAATAATAATATTAATAATAATTTAAATAATAATGGAAATCATTTGTAACTATATAAAAATTGTAATGTTTTTTAAATGCCAAAATATTTTACCTACCCACAATTAAAATTGCACTCAAATTTTTGCTGGTTCAATTGCACAGACAAATCTGAAAATTTATTATTATATTATTTCAAAATCTCATATTTTATAGTCTTTTTAAAAAATTTAAATTAAATAGTTTCATAATAATTTATGTACATTATATTTATTATGCATATATTAAAAAAAAATGTTTTATTAATTATGCTATCAGTTAAATTACATATTAAAAATTATGCTACTAAATAACATTATATTATAATATCATTAAAGTATAAATGAGATTAACTTTAAACAACATCTTTAAAGAGTTTGATTGGATATTATACTTGAAATCTAAATTCTCTGGAAATGTTGTATAAAATCATTTATAGATTTAACTCCACAAAAGACCAATTTTTAAAATAAAAAATTAGTTAAAAACTAAAAATTAGAACTTAATAAGACTTTTAACCATGTTTATCTTGAGTTGCATAGATTTAAAATAAAAAACTATAATGGTTTCTTGTAAACTATAACTTTTAATTAATTCTTATCTCAGCCAATCATAACTGAGTATTGTTAATATTAAAAACATTCGTGAGTTTCAAAAATAAAGATGAACGACTGTGCAAATTAAGATATAGAAAAAAAATATATTTATTAGTAAAATTAGCAAAATGGTAATTTCATTTATGAATTTCACTAGGGTTTGGGACATATGCGCATATCGGCAAATATATGTGCATACCATAAAAAATTTATGCGCATAATATGCATATTATGCGCATACAAATTTAACAGATGAATTGTATTTGAAATTAATTAAATATTGTCAAATATAGATGAAAATGTTTTTTAAATCAAACGCAGGTGACTTTGAATTAAAAGAAATAACTTTTCACTTGATTTTCTGTAATTAATTTTATTAGTAAACATTTCAAATTATTTTTATGATTTTTAGAGATATTTCTATATCACAAAACTTAACAATTTAATTTATTTTTGTATTACATTTACTCATTTATAATTTCTTCACACTCAAACTCGCTGAGAACTGCTTCAAAAACAGTTTTGTATTTGATGCCTTGATACAAAAATTCACTATATGATTGCCACCAATATTTGTCTAACCATCACTGACGAGCGTTAAATTTCCAGATGATTTGAGAACTTCATTTAATTTAGCGAAGCATTCCCCGTACTTTTTTATCAAGAAGCGAACCTGGCAGCGTTTTTGCGCACAGTATTGATGATGTATATGATGGATTAAGTGCTTTAATGAAATTCTTAAAAGCTTCAGATTTAACGAAAGGAAGAAATATTCCAGTTTATAAAAGAAGTTTGCTAATTTTATGTCTATTCTTTTTTTTTTGATTCTTCAGGATTCATCACATTATCAACTACTTCATATTTTTCAGCTGAGATTATGTCATTGTTAAAGTTGATTGATGCTTTGACTTTTTGTTTTGCAAACAACCGTTTATGATCTTCATTAATTAGCGTTTGGATATGATGTTTGTTTATGTGCTGTGACGCGATTTTTTGCCCATTGAATTGTCTTTTGGCAGGCAATTCAAGTTCCAGTTCTCTTTACTATATTGAGATTTTGCAATTATCTATTTATTGTAAAGTTTTCCATTGTCTTTCTGTTTGAGGAAAAACCTCTAATTAATCTATAAATCTTTTGATTTTTCATTGTCTTACTTATCTCTTTAATCAAGGCACTTTTATAATTAATTTTCAATTCCACTATTAAAAGTTTTAAAAGTGGAATTATAAGTTATTAATTATAAAAGTGCTTTAGGATTTAATTTAAAAGTGCTTTGGTTTTCATTTAAAAGGCTAAAAGTGCTTTTGATTTTATTTTAAAACTGATGATTTTTTTGTTCCAAAAGCTGAATTGCCTGCCAAAAGACAGTTCAATGGGCAAAAGATTGCATCACAGCACATAAATGAACATCATGTCCAAATGCTAACGAAGATGAGAAACAGTAGTTTGCAAAACGAAAAATTGAAGCATCAATCAACTTCAACAACGACATCATAATCTCAGCTGAAACATACAAAGTAGTTGACAAAGCTTTTATAAAAAAATTATTTAAAAGTCACAAAGCTCTTGCTAAAAAAATGCTTAAAGAGATCTGTAAAAAATTGGCCAAAAAAATTACATTATTCTAAATAAAAGAATATTTTTAAATAAAATATAATAAAATAAATATGCCTGGTGTTTGCAAATTTAATGCAACAAATTGACAGCCAGCATTCCAGAAAACCTAAAACAAAAAATATATATCAAAATTGATTTATTGTGACCATGATCATCATCGTCATTACCAAAATTGGAATTAATTGTTTTACATTCAGGCGTAAAAAAGGAACTTTAGGAGACATTAAATAAAACAAAAATAAACTTCTTTGTTTGTTACCAGTTGGGTACTTCCATATAAAAGTAGAACAAAAAATTGAAATTTTTCAGTCTCCCTCTCAAATTTCTTTCAAATTTTAACCAGTAGTACCTCTATCAATGTAAGATAAAAAAATGTAAAGTTTGAGCTCCCAAATCGAAATGGTTTAAAAGTTATGACATTTTGAAACTCAGCCAAAAATACCTTATTTTTTTCCACATCTGCCATTATGGACTTAGTAGTAGTACTTTTTAATAAATAATTTAAGATCTAGTGGAAAATTGTGGCTAAAAAAATGTAGAGAAAATAATAAAATTAAAATTTTTTAATTTTAAAATGATCAATCAAACTTTTTGTTCTGTTACCATGGGTTGCGCTTTCATTAACTCTCAGAGTTGCCCAAGTCTCATGGATTCAATTTTTTTACCTAATTTTGGTACCTGACTATTTTTGAAGATGCTGAATCCAAAGTAGAAAAGAAAATAACGTAATTCAAAATCTTCAATAACTGTTTTTTATTTCAAAATGGTAAAAAATTACTTTACTTTAAAACAGGGTAATTTTTTCTTTAATTCATGAAGTTTCCTGACTCTTATGGATTCAGTTGTAATGTGTAAACAATTTTTTGAGGTTGGTTTTGATACATAAATAAAGTTTTGTGAAGTGATATGACATGTAAAAATATAGTTTTGCGACATCTGCTATATAAATATAGTTTTGTAACGCCAGTTTTGTCATATAAATATAGTTTTAAAATACCAGTTGTATAAACATAAAAGCTATTTTAATTTTAAATTAAATAATTATTGAGTTTTATTTGGTAATTCAGTTTTTCAGTAATGGCAAACAGCCAACAGTGCTCCATGGGAATCAAGCTAGAAAGTGAATGTCATCTGGCAACATATACATTGTTGCTTGAAATGGAATCTTTTGAAGATGTCCCTGAATATGGAAGGGAAATATTAATAAGGAGGACTGGGCTATCAACAATCAATGTCAAATCAACAACTTGTCTCCATCATAAACATGTTTGAAGCGTTATGCAACTAAATTAACATGGTGCTGCAATCAATTTAATACTCATGAGAATGTTATAAAAGGTATAGTAATCACAACTTTTAGTTTTGTGAAAGTGCTGTGAGTTACAATAATATTCTTGGCCGAATTCTTTTTTAGCTATATTTAAAATTACTTTTAGCTGACTTTTGAAAGTGCACTATTAAATGCCATACAACTTAAAACTTTAAATAGTTTTATTGACATTTTTATACATATAAAAAAAATAATTTCCTTTTTTTAGGCAGTCTCGTTTGCTTTTACCTAAGCAGTAAAGGAAAATTCGTTGGGGCAAGTTAAAATTTTTTTTCCACAATGCAAACATAAATTAGGATCAAGTGAAGAATCAGAAGAAAACAAGTTTGAGATAAAATTACTTGAAGATAATATGGAAAAAGAAATTATATCGGAATTAACAAGATCATTGCTCAACAGCACTTTGTGTAAATTTGAAGTGTCTTCTCTAAAAGTTCATTTACCAAAAACCTGTAACAAGCCTTCATTTGGAAAGAGAAAGATAAAGCAAGTTGAAGATGCAGTTATTAAGAAACATGCAACTGCTCTGGATGTCACTGAAACCAATCTAGTTGTACCAAATAACAATGAAGTTCTAAATGAAATTCAAAACAAAGCTGGCGATCTAAGGTTTTTTGTTGAATGCATGAGAGAAAAACTTGAAGTTTCTAACAGAAGGCAGCAACTTGCAAAATGCTAAGTTTTTGCACGACCAAAAAGGCATCATAGCATACCCCCATGTGGTTGAATAGCTTGAATCAGCAAAGATGTTATAGAACTTGTAAAGCTTTTTTACTGTGATGATTAGTATTAAAGGTAAATGCCAGTAAAAAAAGTGTGTGTAAATGTTGGGAAAAAAATACATGTTAAAAAAATTGATTTTGAGTAACTTAAAGAGCTCTATGTGGCATTTAGGATAAAGTACCAAGACCATAAAATTGGATTTTCAAAACTTTGCAGTCTTTGATCTAAATAGTGCATTTTTGCTGATCTAAAAGGTGCACATTCTGTTTGTGTGTGTACAACACAACAAAATGTTAAATTAATGTTGAGTGGTGTAGGCCTTGAAACATCTTACCATGAAATCATTGAAAAGATTATCTGCAGCAGAAAATTGAAAGTTTGCATGATTCATTGATGTAAGAGTTATCCTGGTATACAAGCTGCCCAAAATTATTTCCAGCCAAATCTCATACAAAATGATGATCCAAAAGAGCAATATGACAGTGATGAAAATGAACAGTCAGTGGATTTCAAACAGTGGACAATGATAGTTGTCCCTGAAATATTAACAATAAAACTTCCATTAATTGAATTCATAGAGCTCCTGTGTGAAAAACTTGATAAAACTACCTTTCATTCATTTTTAGTAAAACTACAATCTAGCTATCTAAAACATCTCAAAGAAACAATTAGTATTGATGAAGCTATTGTACTGGCAGATTTATCAGATAATTACACTTTTGTAGTACAAGATGAGATACAGAATTACCGTTGGAGCAATAGTCAATGTTTTCTTAATCCAGTTGTCATCTAGTACAAGAAAGTGATATTGGAAATAATTTCTTTTTGTGTAATTTCAGATGATTTGAATCAATGAAATTATGCATAAAGCCATTAATCACTCATTAAAAACTCATTTTTGTTCCAAAGTTACAAAAATCCATTATTTTTCTGGTGGCTGTGCAGAGCAGTATAAAAACTGAAAACATTTTTACAATTTATATCACCATGCTCATTTTTCTGTTCGCTGCATTTAGAATTTCTTTGCAGCGAGCCATGGCAAATCTCTATGCAATGGAATAGGTGCCACTGTCAAAAAGCTTGCTGTAACTGCTAGCAGTTACAGCTTTGAGTCCAACCACTTGAGTCCAACCACGGGTCAAATACCGTTTTCTCAAGCAATCTTTGAATACAGTCAAAAGTCAATCAGTAGGATTATGTTTGTGTTCATCACTGCTGAAGAAATGAATCTTATAAGAAACAAAGTTAGTGATAGACTTTTAATAGCAACCACTATTCCTGGGACAAGAAGTTTCCATCAATTTATACCTTCTTCTTCATTCAATTATAAAAATTAAATGGGTATCAGATGATGATGATTTTGCTCTAACATTTGACTTCAATAAACAAAAATATGAAACTATTAACTGACTATGTTATGGTGTCACAATACCTATTTTGCAAATACAATGAACTTTTGGCTTGGTATGGTTACTAAAATTGATAAAGAGAATGATGATTTTATGGTAAAGTTTTTTTTGCATTCACATTATCCAAGTAGGTCGTACTACTGGCCAAAGCGGGATCATAATTGCTTTTTAAAACACTGTCAACATCTTCTGGGCATCAGTATTAAATCTCATAAGAAAAAAAAAAACTCCATTTAAACAGCTTTTATCTTGTCAGCGAATGTTTATTAATGTTTTGCTTTCATTATTTAAATAATATCAACTTCAGTTTTAGTAATATTGGGTTATTCCTTTTCATTTTTATTTTTGAGCTTTTTTTATTAAAGCAGGTTTTTTACTATTTTTCAAAAAAGCTTGCATTTTAGTTTCTCATTTTTTAACACAACATTTGAGCATGTAAGCAATATTTTGAAACAACACTTAATTATTAGACATAAAGTAATAATGTAAAATTATTATAACTAATAATGAAACTATGTTTTCAATGTGATGTATTGCAAATTATATTTCCATGTATACTTTTTTTATTTTCTTTCAGAGACCTAAACTTTAAGACCTCTTATTTCACATTTACAGTAAGGCAACTCCAGAAATAAGTAAAATGTAAACGATGGTTATGAAACAAAAAATTTGACTGTTGATATTTTAAAATTAAAAAATTATTACCAATTATTAGGAATTGGGTTATTTCCTCTTTATCTTTGCATTAAACACTTTTAAAACTGGTCAAGTACCAATTTTAGTCATATTCTTCCTCTAGAACTTTAAATTATTCACACAAAAAGTATCTCTATAAATTCTATAATGGAGAATGGAGGCCTAAAAATGATTTTTTCGTCTAAATTTCAAAATGAAATACGTTTATTATGCTTTAAGAAACCAAAACCATAACTTTTATAAACATAGCCTAAGATCTAATACTTCATTTGAAAAAAAATTAAATCCATAAGACTTGGGCAACTCCGGGAGCTAATGAAAGTAAAAGTAGTAAATGACTGGGATCCCGGCCCTGGCTAAAAATGAGACTTTTTGCAAATCCAGCCCCGGTCCTGGCAAAATTGTAAAATTTAGCAGGGTTTGATAGCCGGGGTTAGAAATAAATTTGTAATTCTTTATATATTATAATTTTATACTATTTATTAAATTCTGGCATATATTTATGTCAGTATTTAATAAATAGGGACAGATACAGTAAAAGGATACAGTAAGAAGACAAGCAAGAATGAGTTTTGGTATATATATATATATATAGATATATATATATATATATATATATATATAGAACTCTTATATGTTGTCCAAAAGTTTTTTCCATATTTTGTTGACAAAAAAGTAAAAATTAAAATGCAAGACCGGAATTTTTTTTTTTATTAATTGATAGACTGCCTGCCCTCACCAAACCCTTAGTCGATGTAGCAGCACTCCCTTGCGGGTCAGGCTAAAAGATAGTAGATGTAGCAGCACTACGTTGCGAGTCAGGCTATTTGTCAGTTGATATAGCAGCACTCCCTTGCGAGTCGGCTATAAGATAGTCGATGTAGCAACACTCCTCGCATGATTTACAGTAAAAAAAATAAAAATAAAAACATTTTATTAAAAAAAATTAAAATAAAAACATTGTTTATATTGTTAAAAACATTCAGAATATTTTTAAAAATATTCTGGTCAATTAAATTTGCGTTTTTGTAGTTTTTTAAAAAAACAATTAATTTGTAATTAAATTAATGGTTTTGACTTTTGTCCATTACGCAAATGTTGGACAAAAGTCAAAAGTAATTAAAAATGGCGTATGTGTTGGCGTAAGAATCACTTTTATCCTTCCACGCTTCCCAAATGCAACAAACTATAGAACTATATATACATATATATATATATATATATATATATATATATATATATATATATATATATATATATATATATATATATATATATATATATATATATATATATATAGATACAATAAAATATTATACAAAATACATATACAGTATCGGACAAAACAAGTGCAACCAAATAATGCTAATTTAGTTTCTTTATATAAAAGTGCTGCATTTTTTCAATTTAGAGAAATCACTATGTAACTGTTTTGAGACAAAGTTCTTTAAGTTTTATTCACCACAAAGTTCATTATTTGTACACAAAAATTAATAAATTAATCAAAAGTATTAAAAAAAGTTGATTTCCTTCTGGACAAAACAAGTGCAACTCGACAAAATGTTGATCAAGCTGTATTGTGCTATCAATATTTTTTGGCGAATACTTTGTTGTCGATCACAGCCTTGCATCTTCCAGGCATAGATTCGACCAGGTGATCAATGAAACTTTGTGGAACCGCTGCCTAGGCCTTTTGGATTTGTTCAAACAGTTGATACTTATTACGAACACCTTCACGATTAATTCTGCGGTTGACGATCTCCCACAGGTTCTCGATAGGGTTGAGATCCGGAGATGGCCAATCCATCACCGATAGATGGTTGTCTTGAAACCACTGCTGGACTACTTTTGCAGTGTGTTTCGGATCGTTGTCTTGCTGAAAAACCCATTTTATTGGCATATTCCATTCAGCATGAGGTAACATAACATCTTTCAGGATATTTTTATATATGAAACGGTCCATTATTCCATCGTTTCGATGTATTGGACCTGGACTGTTAGCAGAAAAACACCCCCAGACCATTACATTGCCTCCACCATGCTTCACGGTCTTATAGCATAACCTAAACCGAGGCGTTTTCCGGCCGGTTGAGGTACACAGCAAATGCTATCGCTCCCAATGATGTTGAACTTCGATTCATCACTGAACAGGACAGTTCGCCATCTCTGCACATTCCAGTCAATATGAGATGTAGCAAACAGGAGTCTTTTCTTCTGGTTTTTTAGTGAAATCAGTGGTGTCTTTGCAGGGCGCCGAGAAAACAATTCGGCTTCAACAGCACGTCATCTGATTGTTCGGTCCGATACAGGCAGCTCTAATTGCTTTTGTATCTCGACTGATGATATCCAGGGATCCTTTTTGACGGATCTGACGATCATAGAATCCTCTCTAGAAGTGGTGGAACGCGGTCTTCCACCTTTGCTAACTGCTGCCAACTTCCCCGTAGAATGATATTTGGAACATAGTCTTGATAGGGTCAATTTATTCACGCAATATTCATCACAAATACTTTTTTGTGACATTCCACTTACGTAATCGCCAATAATTTTCTTTCTTAGTTCGAATCCAAGACTGTCGGGAGCCATTTTTGCACTTGAAGTCATAAAAAATAATAAAAATAAATAATCACGCTTCTCAAGGCTTACCGTGTTACATTTACCTTGTGATGATACAATAATGCTCTGTGGAACACAACGCCTTGGTTGGATGTAGACTGTATTGATGTAATGAAACACTTGTTGTATTTCACTTCTTGTATTGATGTTCTTCGATAAAACACTTTGATAAAACTCACTTCAATAAACTGTCTTGATAATACTGACTGATTGACTTCTATATACTGACTGAGCTACATGTCGATTTACATGTCTCTTATATAGTAAAAAGAACCTGTGTGAACCTGTTCTGGAAGATTCTAGATGCTTCTTTTTGATGCTTCTGGAAGCTTCTGGATGCGTCTGGATGCTTCTGAATGTTTCTGGATATTTCTGGATGCTTCCAGATGCTTCTTCTAAAAACTTTTGGAAGCTTCTGCATGCATCTGGAAACTTCTGGATACTTCCTTTAATTATTAAAAAACTTCCGTGGCGTTGACACAGACCAGACTTAAGAAAATGAAACAAACCAAAAAAGTTGCACTTGTTTTGTTCGCTGCAAAATGGCACTTGTCAACGAAATTCTGCCTGTGTGCTGTCACCTGTCAGCTGATTGCTCATGTCATGGCATGCTATGACTCCAGACACCTGAACTGTTTGCTGTGGTAGTATAGTTCGTTTCGTTTTTAAAATTAGGAACACTTTTTAGCATTGTTCGATGTTGGTTGCAAATGTTTTGTCCAATACTGTTTATCAAAAAATTTAAAAACTGGTAAAAATACAAATTAAAAATGCATTGGGATATAACATCAAAAATCTAACATTAGATCCTGATTATTACTTATGCAAGGAAATCTTAACTGTTTAATAACGACCAGGTTTGGAAATCGAGCAGTTTATCTGACATTACAATGGGTGCGTTTGATGGTGCAGAGATATATGAATTTGTAGGGATATTCAATCTTTTTCAAGTTAAAATTTTTTATAACAAATATAACTTTAGCTTATACTGCAATGACAGATTAGCAGTTTTTAAAAATGCTAGTGGTTCGTAAATGAAAAAAATTAAAAAGCATACCACACACTTATTCAAATGTAACAATCTTAGCATATCTATACAGTGCAACCTCAAAATTTGTGAACTACCTCAAAATAACTTTTATTCAATCAACATAACCCTATCAATCTCTGCGACCAGCCATACCAAACATACTGGAAAATTGATAATACTTTCAACTACATACATGCTCAATCTAATCACTCTTCTAGTTGTTCAGAAATTCTAGTAGCGAGAAAGTATTTAAGAAATCTGTATCTATTTATAATGAAGTATTATGAAATTCTGGTTATAAATACAATCTCTCCTACCAACCTAACTTAATACAATAACAAAAGAAAAACCGTACACGCAAAATAATCTTTTTAGTATTAATGTCATCACAAAATAGGAAAATGATTTTTAAACTTGATTGTCAAACATTTTCCAATTAAACACAAACTAAATAAAATTTTTAACAAGAACACCGTAAAAATCAGCTACAGTTGTATGCCAAACACAAAATCAGTAATAAATTTACACAACAAGTCCATCCTAAACAATATTGTTTATCACTTCAGATAAACCTTTAATAAAAAAATCATACATTGGTATAAGTAAAACACCCTTTAAACTAAGATATTTTTTAACCCTTTAAACATTCAATATTCCTAAATATAAAAGGAATAAGGAACTGTCAAAAAAAGTTTAGAAATTAAAAGATAATAATAAAAATACAGTGGTTAGTTGAAAAATAATTAGACAATGTGAAGTGTATAATCTGACAACAAAATCATGCAAGTTATGCATTAATGAAAAATATTACATTATTTCAATGGCAACAGTTTATTAAATAAAAAAACTGAAATTATATCAAAATGTCGACATAGAAATAAATTCCTTCTTTGTCAATTTGACAATTAGTATTTTTAATTTGTTTTTTTTATCAGTTTTTTAATTTCTTGATTTAAAAATGTATGACTGATGATTGCAGCCAGGCATCAAACTCTGAGTGCCAACACAAAGTTGTGTTTTTTTTATTTAAATATTTATTAAATATATCAGATCTATTATATAAAACATTTTTTTTCATAATATTAATCACTGTTAAACAAATAAGAGAATTTTTGTACATTATCACCTAATAAACCATTATACATACATACATACATACATACATACATACATACATACATACATACATACATATATATATATATATATATATATATATATATACATACATATATATTAAACAACTTTAAAAAGTATTCTACACAATAGAGTGCTCAATGTTCTTAAAAGAACAGAGCAATTATATATTAACAAAAACTTTTTCCATTTAACACTGTGTTTCATCAACAAAGATTCATCAGAAATGCATTTCTGATGAATCTTTGTTGATGAGACACAGTGTTAAATGGAAAAAAATTTTGTTAAGTGATTTTCTACTAATATATATATACATACATACATACATATATATATGTATATATATATATATATATATATATATATATATATATATATATATATATATATATGTATATATATATATATATATATATATATATATATATATATATATATATATATATATATATATATATATATATATATACATATATATATATATATATATACATATATATATATATATATATATATATATATATATATATATATATATATACATATATATATATATATATATATATATATATATATATATATATATATATATATATATATATATATATATATATACATACACACATATTTATATATACACACACACTCATTTGTATATATACACTAGGTTTATGACATTTTTTGAATCTGTTGTGGCCATATTTCTATAACCTGAGAAATGTTGAGTAATTGATAAAAAAAACTGGTTTAATGGTAGCCTAGTTTCAAAAATATAACATGAGGACACATAAAGCTTATTTCCAACCCATTTATGAACAGCCACAAAAATACACTATCTTCTTTGCTCCAGTGTTTCATAAAGCACTTTAAAGCAGCTGTACACTTAATTTCAGTCAATGCATCAAGCATATAGTCATATGATTTATCATCAAATAATTGTTTGCTGAACCAAAGTTTTTTCCATTGATTTGCAATAAAAGTTGGTGCACTTTCAAGTTCACACCTCCATGTTGGTATAAGAAAATAGGCAAGAAGAACATATGATGCTCTAGAGTTCCATCTAGCACTGTGCAATGGAGGAAGCTTGTGCCACTTAATTTTTGGTAATTTTTTATGATTCTTGAAGTAACTAAAAGCTTCACATAACTCATAAAGGAATTTGAAGTCGTCTCGCCATTCCAAATTTATGTAATGATTAGGCTCAGCTTCATATGTATAATTTTTTTGAAGATTTTCATAATTTTCGGTTAAGTCCTTCACAAATTTATAATCAAAACCAGGACTTGTTGATTTACAATTTAAAAAATGATCCAAAACGTGTTTTAAAAGGAGACCCAGTATATGATGCTGACATCCTAAATATTGTGGTTTAGAAACACCTCTGGTTTCCATTTCATTTTGTATTTTTACAACTATACCATTTAATCTTCCTGTGTTTATTGTTGTTGTGTCACATATAATCATTGAAATACATTTCCATGCATCGAATTCATTTAGCAATTTTTTAAAAGCTTCAAAAATATCATTGGATTTTCCACTTTCACATTTAATAATTCCTAAGTTAATTTTCCTTTTCTCATTTTGAAGAATCACAACTTGGTATTCAGTCTTGTTTATTTTCTTTCCATCAAAATGCAGGCAGAATTGTTCTTCTTGTACCATTTTAGCAACAATTTGCTTCTTGCTTTCCCCTTGCCTTATAGTTGATCTCCATATTCCTGTATGACTTGGAGTTTCTATTTCAATACCTTTTTCAAATAACTTTTTACAGATTCTAGATGATTTATTTTTAAAGATTCAGTTATCACAAGATTAGATGCTAACTTTGTTCTATTATATACTCTCTTTCTTGATTTTTTTAATTCCACTGGTTCATAAATATCTTGTGAATCTAAATCTGAACCACTTTCTTCTGATGCAGTTAAACTGCTAACTGGACAATTATTTGCTTTGCTTGTAGAAGTTTTATCTTTTGCATTACAAACTCTGACTTTTAAAGGATGTAATGACACTTGTGTGTTAGTACTGTGACCAACTTCTCCTGAACTTAATAATAAATAATAATAATAACTTAATAATAATTAATTATAAAATTTTTTATCTTCCAGACTAAGCCATATGCCCTTAATATTGGTGATATCAAAAAGATCTCCAAAAACAGAGCATTCTTCCTTTTTGCCAGGCTTTTTAAGATAATTGTCATGTTTTTCTATAACCTTTTCAATTTTTCTTCCAACTGATTTTTTAGAAATACTTGGAAAGTTGAGTTTGTTCCATAATTTACTTATTTTGACAGCAATAAACTTTACTCTTTCTTTTCGGCTTTTTTCAAATGATGCCAGGTAGTTGTAATGTCCAATAATAAAAGTTTTTTTAGCAGTCTATTAAATGAATCCAATGTTTTTCAATAAAGGGTACACCAATTCTTGATGTTATACATTTTTCAGACGAAACTAAAGTTTTTGTCCATACTCTTGAATATTTGTCAACAACAGTTTTGCTATATTTATTTGACATATTAGAAAAATCTAAAATGCATGGATAATATATGTTAGTAATGTTCTATGTTTTAATATTATTTTAATAAAAATACTTTTCTTTGAAAATTTACTGTATAAATATAAAATTAATTAAAAAAGACATTGAAATGGGTTAAGACAAAAGAAATGAGTAAAACATAAAATGCATTAGTATTAACTATTTTCTGTATTTGTGTAATACTTCAGTTCAGACCAACATATTACACAAGCACATAAAATAGTTTTTACTTAGGTGTGTTTTTAGCTTTATAGCGAATTTAAAAATCAAATACTTCAATAATAGTCATAAAAACAACAATATTTTTATAGCATAACTTAATTGTGGGTGGGTGGGGGGCATTTTTTAACTATATTCAATATTACTATGAAATTTTAATATTAACTATCAATTTCTCAGGTTTTAAAACTATGGCCAATTAAAACTGTGACAAAAGTTAAAAAAACCATAACCCTAATATATAAAAATAAATAAATACCTGAGGCACATAGTTTGTACTCTCTACTCTTGTTGCCTTTGGATATATTCTGGAAAACTGTCTCTTGTTATATCTATTTCCAAAGTTAAAGTCAATAACAGTTTCAGAAATTTCTTTTATATAGCGCTTGCCCAAACCTTAACACTTACTTTATGTATGTACAAAAGTTTTTACCCTATTATTTTAGAATGCCATGATACATTAAGATTATTTCAGTATGATGTCATCTTTGATATTTCATGAAGACCTGGGTGCAGATTTACAAAACTTTTTTAAACTTACTTAAGAACTAATGCAAAATTAGTAAGTTCTAAACCTACTAATTTTGCATTTACAAAACTTGCGCACTTTGTATTTTATTTTGCAGAAGTTCAACTCTCAAATTATGGTATTCACAAAACATCTTAAGAAAATGCTCAGCTTGATTTAAGAAAGAAAATATACAGTAATATTATAGTTAGGAGCTACCTTGACTTTGGCATAACTTTAAAAAACTTGCGTAGCTGACATATACTGATTTTTTTTTGTTAAGATTTGTGATAGGATTATTCAAAATTTGTGATAAATATGGTGTATATGTCCCTATAAATAATTGTATACTTTATACATTAAACAACTTTGACTAAACAGCTAAAGTCTAATAAGTATATGTTTAATATATAACTAGTTCCTTTTGCAGTAAAAACTCTGTTAAGATGTTGTTTACTAATTAGTCTATAATGTCATTTTGCAGTAGTAACTACATACTCTGGTAAAATGTTATTTGATAATTAGCCTATAAATATTATCAACTTGTTGTATAAAAGATTTTTTTTTTTTTAAATATACATTTAAACATAAAAGATAATAGATGCAAGTTCTCAAAAATTTATTTTATTTTATTAGAATGTTTGTTTGTGCGTGTCTACAAATAAATAAGCTGTAAATTGGTGGTACTGAAACTTTCAGTCTGAAGGGAAAGAATTCTTAATATTAAGTCCAATAAGTTTGCATTAAACATCAAGTTGAGTAGCTTTACATTTAATAAAACATATTTATAATCTATAACTTGGTAAAATAAATTCAAAAAAATTTTGTTATAGTTATAGTCAGTTTAATTAACTTTTATATTTAATTGCCCTGATAAATTTATACTTTATTACCTTTTTATATTATTTAAATATAGCCCAAGTATAATTCTTTATCGTTTGTACAGTATGAAAACTGATGTTTTAAGGAGAAGAAAAACTGTTGCTTCTAGAGTTTTTAAATAAAAGGATAAAGTTCTTTAAGAAAATCAATCATTTCTAAAAAATATAAATACTTTTGAGAGTAAAGAATCATCATTATATTTTGTCTAACTTTACAACCTCAATCAACAAACGTATTGCTGATTGTGATGTTATTCCACAACCTCATAGTAATCAAAATCAGCCCAATAATATTTTAACTGATGTTGATGTTATTATACAATTACTAGTCTTTGCTTGAACCCTGATGGTGAGAAAAAGTCTATTAACACGAATAAAATGAGTCTTAACATTGAGAAGTGATAACAAATCTTTAGAAATGAAATAAAAGTTTAATATTCTAACTTATTTTTTTCAATTTTAATTATCTTTAATTGGTTTTTTAGCAATATATTTTTATAATTTTATTCTTAAGCAGAGCTATCAGGTTCTGAAAAAAAAAATTGGATCCATTAGTTGTCTATGCTTAAATCTTCATGCTTAAAGTTTGTTTTATAACTTTGCTTCAATGAGTACCTTGTTATATTATAAGTAAACACTGAAAGTTTGAGTTTTTGTAGGATCTACTTTTATCTCAATAGTTATTGATGAGTCTTTTGACTCAATTTTAGAGCTTGTGACACAAAACTTGGCTCAAAATGTAAAGTTTTCTATTTTCATACTTTTTCTTTAATGCAAATTTCTAATGCCATCTGAAAAAAATCAAACTTGTTGAAAATAAATGATTTGAAAAATTTAACCATACTCTACCACCTTAATTTATTGTAGTTATTAAACAGTTATGAAATGGTTGTTATTAAATTTATTGTAATTGTTAAACTTAATACAGGTAGTAAATAATAATCTAATAACAGTTTTTATTCAACCAGATTATCCAGATAACCAGATAAATCATTAAAATTCTTAACACAAATTTTAAACATTAATTATTTCCAAAATTTATAACTCTTTTAGATTTTAATAGATGCACAGGCCAACAACAACAAAAAACTTCTGTTGCTGACAAAACAATAGGTTTTTAGTATAGCATTTCTCAGCATTTGGGGTGAAATCCTTATTATTTTCAAAAGAAAAATTTAAAAGTATTTCAATTTAAGTCTCAAAAGAAACTTCATAGAGATTTTAAATGTTTCTATAATCCCTTGAATTATCGTTTAAAATTAATTTCATAACTTTTTGTCAAGTTTAATTATATTTTCACTAATTAATTCATGTTTTTAGATTTAAACTTAAAAGGAAAAACTTGCGATAGATACTACAAAAGTAGTTAAGTATATATAATAGTTGCTCTATTGATACAGTTAGACTACCTTAAACAGATGATTTTTCATTTGTTTATAAACTCAAACTTGATATATAGTTTTCGTAAGTTTAGCTTAACTTGTGCGCAGTCTTAACTTTACGCAAATGCTGCGAATTGTTTGTGAATACCAAATAGTAACAAAAAAAATAAAAGAGCATACAGATTTTATAAGTTATGGAAGAATTACAAAAGTTTTATGAATCTGCACCTTGAATTGCAGAATAATATTGTGAAATATATATATAGATATGACATATGGCTCATAAGGCCCAGAGTTTAACAACCAAAAAGTGTTTCTGACAAAATGTTTGCATGATATTTTAATAGTGTCAAACTGTAAAAAATACCTGTAAAAAATATTATAATAATCCAACTAGTAGTTTAGCTGTACGGATTAATTGACACTACATTTGCTATTTTCATAAAAATGTATTCAAACAAGTATTTATTTATAACTGCTTTTTAATAGGAAACAATAACATTTAAAACTATTCATATGATCACACCAAAAAAGGATGGGTTTTTGCATCACCAAAAAATATTTAAACCAGAAACCAGTTGACAGTTAAAGTAGAGCAACAACGAAAGACATAAAAGCAACCAAAAAAGAAGTCAAATGTAAAAAGAACTCAAAGCACCGAAAAAGCTAAAAAAAAAAAATTAAAATAATTGTACTGCTGTCAAAGGAGATTCTATTCATAAACAAATAAAGCTTCTCAAAAGTCTCTTCTGTTGCATTCAAAAGATCTCTTCTGTTAATCTCAAGCTCTCAAAAGTTCTCTCATGTTTTTTTTACTGAGATTCAGTATTTTTTAACACATGTGTATGTATATCATGTATCAAAAAATTCCAAAAAAACTGTTAAGAAAATCTGAAATCTTATTGTCATTTATTTCTTGAAAATAAATTAATTTGGAATAAATTAAAATAAATTTTTCATGTTTTTAAAATTGCAATTAAAAAAGACAAAATATTAAAACAAAGATAAAGAACATGATTTAGACAATTTTAGTAAGAAGAGACAAAGTAATTTGAGTACAAGTCATTAACTAAACATTTATATAATAAGTTTATAATATTATTTATCATAAATACTAACTTATATAATATATAATAAGTATTTGAAAATGATACAAAACAAAATCTGTGAGATTTTCTGTACATTGTTTTAGTCCTTCTAATTCTGAAAATGATGACATAACGTAATGTTTTTTCTGCTCTAAATTAAAATCAGGACATAAAGAAAACATTAATAAAAAATTTTCATATCAAACTTAAATAGACCAAAATAAAATTAAAGCAATAAACAAAACTTTTAAGAAAAACTAAACTAAGGAAAGCCCTTTTTTGAACACCTTTTATTACTACAATGAAAATTTTTTAAGCTTAAATGTAAAAAGCATTTATTATTATTATACATGTCATTTAAATTTATTTAAACAGGAAATAATTTCTGTACTTGCTAGATCGGAAATATTTAAAAGCATCTATTAAATCAGATTCCTATTTCAACTTTCTAGTTTAGGTTGACCAAAAATATTAAAAAACGTCTCTTAAATCAAATTCCTATTTTAACTTCCTAGTTTAGGTTGACCGGAAATTTTAAAAACATTTTAAAAATCAAATTCTTATACAAATTTCCAACTTTAGGTCGACTAAAAATGTTAAAAAACTTCTCTTAAATCAAATTCTTAACTCAATATGCGGTAGTGGTTAAGTGGTAAAGCTCTTCCTTCATAAGCGAGAGGTTCTGAGTTTGATACCCACCATGTCCCTAGTAGTACTGCACTCAACTTAATTCTCTGTCTGCAAAATTCAATACTGTACTTTGAAGGTATTGATTCTAATTATGCTATTATATCAAACTGAAACATTTAAACAAAGGCTTTATTATTATTTTTTTGCCATATTTTACAGCTATCATCAGTTTTAAGTACTCAAAGCAAGATCTTCTTAATCTGTTAATACTTTTTTCTATTAAATGTAATTTCATGTGTTTTCTTTTATCATTAAAATAAAAATAAAAAAAATTAATCTGTCTTTTATTGCTTTTGAAAGTCATTTGAAGTTGACTGAGATAAAAAAATTCTGCTTGCGCTAATACTTTCTAGAAGCACTGTGTGTACATGTGTGTGTGTTTATGTATATATATTAGGGTGTTTCTTACTTTTGAAGATTCCATTTTTGCATGGGCCACCCTGTCATTTAGTTTATTATCATAAAAAAGTAATACACTTTTTTTTTTTAGAATGATTTTTAGGGATCGCTACCGACCCTACAGTATTGCCAAATGTACCCTAAAAATGCTTCTGTTGCGTATGATGTTATGCAACAAAAGTGGTTGGTGCTTAGCATACAAACCTCTTTTAACTAATTTTTTTACTTTTAGTGTGCAGAATTGTGTCTATAATGCTTAATTGTTCCTTTCGCAGGTTAAACTAGTGTGACTACTGTACAATGATGGCTTCATCAACCAGTGCAACGATAGCTACCAGAAAGAAAACGGAGATATGGCTTATTGGACAGATGTCCTCTTCTTTAGATAGTGTTATGCTTCCATCAAAAAGGGAAGTGTTGGCCCTTTTCTTCCATTACAAGCAGATTGCCAAGCAAAGCATTAGGGAAGCATTACACTCCACAGCAAATGATGTTTTTGAAGTTTGGTCAAAGGCCAAAATACCAGTGCAATTAAAAAAGCACGTTGTCCCTAAAATCGAAAACATTTACAAGGAATGGGAAAAGTTGAAGAAAAATAAAGAGAAAAAAGCTAAGCGTTCAGATTATTGAAGCAAAAGGAAGACCAATGGAATGAAGGGTTAGAAGAACTATTCGATATTGCCATGCCAACGCGTTGGAAATAATCACCATTCAGGAGGATAAAGACTTCCTATTATGCCAAAGAGAGAAAATTCGGAGAGGCAATATGGGTCCAGTCGATAAGAAATTGGCAAAGCAAGAAGAAGTATCAAGAAAAAGACAAAAAGAAATGAACCGAAAAAGGGACCAAGAGGAGATAGCAAGAAAATCTCGAGAAGAAACAGTTGTTCTTTCATCATCATCTGAAGGTGAAGATAACCCTAAAAAAGATAGCATAACTCAAGAAGATGCCTTGTCTGGTAACCAAGATGACCCTAAGCCATCAACTTCTGGTACACCTGCTCCAAAGCATCCTAGACGTGGCAGGAAAAATATACTGAATGAGAAGTTGGTGGCTAATTTAGATGGGGCTAAATTGAGTGATCGTGGGGCAGCACTTGTGTTAACACCGGCATTACAACTTCTTGGTCATGATCCAATAAAATACAATGTTAATCCAGCTTCCATTCGAAGGAAACGAATAAAACACCGCAAGAAGATAGCAGAAGGTTTAAAGAAGGAATTCAAACCAGAAATTCCTTTATGTATTCATTGGGATGGAAAATTACTTGCTGACATCACCGGTAAAGAAACTGTTGACCGACTTCCAATTCTAGTATCTGGAGTAGAAGTGCAGCAGCTTCTTAGTGTTCCAAAACTTCCATTAGGAACAGGTGAAAATGCGGCATCTGCAGTGCATGACGTGTCAGTGGCATGGGAAATTAACGATCAAGTAAAGTGCATGTGCTTTGATACTACTGCAGCCAATACTGGGCCAAGAAATGGGGCTTGCATTCTTCTAGAGCAGAAGTTTGGGAAAGATATGTTGTGGTTAGCATGTCGTCACCACATTCTGGAAATTATTTTGGAAGCAGTAGTTTTGCTGTGTCTCGGCCCTTTAAGTGGACCTGACATACCACTCTTTAAAAGATTTCAGAAAAGTTGGTTCTCATTTGATTCTACAAAGTATCACACAGCACAGTCTGATAAGAACGCTTCAAATGCTCTTACCAATATCACTGATGAAAGAGTCATCTTTTGCAAAGATCAACTACAAATCTTTCAACCTCGTGACGACTACTGAGAACTCTTGGAGTTGTCTATTATTTTTTTGAGTACCTTTGAGGGGCATTTCATTTAGAGCTCCTGCCGGTCTACACCGTGCTCGCTGGATGGCGAAAGCTACTTTGCATTGAAGATTTGGATGTTTAGACACCAATTCAGGTTGGCAAAAAGAGAGGAGAAGGGAATAAGGGATATTTGCCTTTTCATGGTTTGACTGTACATTACAGCCTGGTACAGATCTCCTGAAGCAACCTCAGCTCCAAGACTTGATCTGCAGCTCTTGAAAGACTTGGATGCCTACAAGACCCAGCATCCTGAGATCTCGAAAACTGCTGTGAAGAAGTTACAAGGGCATCTCTAGTACCTATCAGAGGAACTTGTTGCTTTAGCTTTTTTTGATGATGAGGTTCTTCCTGAGATGAAGGTCAAGATGGTCCAAGCATTGAACAATGTTTCAGATCAGATACCTATGAAACGGGCTACTGTAGACAGCTCAGTTATCCAAGAAAAGAAACTGGAGGACTTTGTCATATTTAATACACAAAGATTTTTCAGCATCACAGGACTTCCATCACACTTTCTTCAAAACAGTGTGAGCGAATCGGAACATGATGATGAGTTCAAGACTGTAAAGTCCACTGTTCGAAGCATGAAGGTTATCAATGACATTGCAGAACGTGGCGTATCACTAATGGATGAATATAATAGACTACATACAAATAACGAAGAGCAAAAGCAGTTCCTGTTGTTGGTAGTTCAAAAATATAGACAGAAATATCCTGACAGAAAAAAGAAAACTCTCATGAGCGGTTAATCTTAGTACAATAACTATTGTCTTAAATAAACCTACAATCAAAGTAAAAAAGCATGTTTATTGCTGTCTTTTAATAAATAAGTAGAAATGCAATGACAGAAAATGGATGTTTTTAATGATTGTAATAAGTGAATAAATGTGTACCAAGTTTTTTTGTTTTTTGTTATTCACCTCCTCAAGGCCTAGAAGGCCACTACAGATGAGGAGGCTACTTAATAGTGGTTACAACCCTCTCTCAACTCTATAACTCCGAAACACGAACCTTGACAAACAAGGCCACTGCGCTGAGAAACAAGTTGAGCGCGGTACTACCAGCGATGTGGTGGGGATCGAACTCGGAA